>NW_026926822.1:0-28108 GCF_032062105.1 Saccostrea cuccullata | reverse complement strand
AAAAACCCCACAAAAGCTCAATGACACCAAATGCACGATTTTTCTTGCAAAGGAAAATTGTTGCATAATTATTTATGAACGTTTTACATTTTTCATGCATCAAAGAGAGAAGTAAGCATAAATCAATTCTATTCGTACAAATATCATGTAGATGATATGGCTCAAGCCATTGACCCTGTAATCAATTTTCATTCTTCAATTGTAAAATGTAATATTTCAATAATTATTTTAATTATTATTTTCCCAATGCACAAACTGAGTGTGATTTGTCCCGATTTGTCGTTTTATTGGAAGTATTGACTAATATTGTCAAAGTCTACTTCATTTTCAAAGTACGGAAGCCCATTTAGGACCCATCAAAATATTTTAAAATTCAACAGACGGATTGTCAAATTTGTTTTAACAAATTTAATTTGTTATAACAATTAATCTGAATTCATATCTAGTTTAAAAAAAATTGTAAGAAAATAATTTTTTTTAAACGAATTCTAAAATCTGTTATAATGAATTAGATTGGTTAAAACAAATTCCTAATTTAAGGATTTCCATCCCTAATGGGACCACCCTTAAATTTCTGTCAAGTACATAGTACTCTGATATCATATTAAAGCATTTTATAGTGGAAAAGGATTGCCCGCGAGAAAGTTTTAAAAATTTCATTAATTAAGCAGTAGTTAATTAACAAAGATTGCATTGAAGTCTATTGGGAAAAGCGTTTTTTCTGAATAAAAATTCAAATAATTTGAATATCAAAAAATCCTGCGGTGGAAAGAGGCATTGAAACATTAAAAATAGAATGACAATTGAAAACAATTCTTTTACTGGCTAAATTTTTTTAATTGATTTTTTTTCATTAATTAAAAAAAGAGGGGATAACTCTTCATCAAAATTCAAGGTCATAAATTAGGACGCACCCCAGTATACGAATAGTACTAAATGGGAAGTATGTCTAAATAAACCGAGTATTTAATGCGTACATATCTGTTATGTATTCAATTTCACTGAATTTATTCCTATTAGGGATTTAATACCTTAAAAAAACCGTGGATTGGATTCATAAAGATAAAAGATCACGACAAGGAACACACGGTGGGTGTGACCGGTCAGCAGGGCATGCTTACTCCTAACATGGCACCTGACCCAACCTCTGATGTTTTGGAGGAATGTGTTTGCTAGGTTCCTATTTTATTTTGTTTAATGAACATTTGAGCTTTAATACTATTGGTTATCCTCATTTGTTTCATTGTTACAACGTCAAAAGTAAGCGGTCTGAAATGAAAGCGCTAACGTCTCAAAACTTTCACGACCAGTCGGCAGGGGTGTTCACTCCTTATGGCCTCTGATCCCACTTCCGATATTTTGAAGGTTCTTGTTTCCTCTGTTCCTATTTTGTTTTATGGACTTCTGAGCTTTTATACTATACAATCAGTTATCTTCATGTCCTTCTTCAAAAGTTAAGCGAAAGTTCAAAAAGCCTGACACATCTGTTTCATACCTGGGTATTTAACTTGAAAAAGACGTTAATGGTAATCTAACAACTAAGCTCTATGATAAACGTAATGCTTTAACTTTTCAATCGTCAACTTCTCTTATGCAGCAATATACCTCCATCACCAGTACATATCTCAGTTGATTCGATATGCAAGAGCAAGGTCTACGTATGAACCATTTCTAAAACGAGGTAAATTATTGACAAACAAGTTGATGAAACAAGAATATCAACATGGTAACTGGCTACGAGAAGTATGTAAAGTTGGCTACTAGTAACTGGCTACTGGTATATGTCTTGAAACTTCTAGTACATTTTGTGTAAAATTATGCAAACTTGGGATACAAATGTTGATATTCTTGTAGATTGATTTGTATACTGCTGAAATCAACTGATATTGTTGATAAAAATAATCCCTGAGCTTTCTTCATGATCTGGCACTGAAGTTACCTAGATATCGTTAGTAATAAACTCAGCTACTAGTACCTTTTGTGTAAAATTATGCAAACGTGCGATAAAAATCTAGATATTCTTGAAGTAGCTGGATTTTTACACCGCTGATATCCACTGATATTGTTGATAAAAACAAACTCTGAGCTTTCGCACATGATCTGGCACTGAAGTTACCAAGATATCTGTAGTAACAGACTCAGCTACAAGTACCTTTTGTGTAAAATTATGCTATTTTAGAGACAAATCTTGATATTCTTGAAGTACTTGGATTTTTAAAGTACTAATATCAACTGATATTGCTGATAAAAACAAGCTCTTAGTGTCTCCACATGATCTGGTGCTAATGTTACTAAGAAATCGTTAGTAATAAACTCAGCTACTAGTCCCGTTTCCCAATTTCCAAAGACTTTTGTTCCATTCTGAGTTTCATGACGCCATCATCGGTCAGTAATACAATATGGATTGCTGTGTAAAGCGACCAAAGAAAATGTTGCTCAAATAAAATTGTGCATGAACAAGGCAGATGCCATAAACCTCAAGGTTATGAAAATACCCATGTTGGACTTCTTTATGATGCAGTCCAACATATGTCAACTCGTGTTCGATTTGTTTATAATCTTAATAAAGTATAAACAGAATGGTGAAGCTTTGCCAACTTTTGAAAATGACGATTCTGTAAATGGTTAATTTACAAACTTAAGTTTTATTTATTTTCTTTTCTTTTTAATCTGGCAGTTACTTATAGTGTATATAACAATTATTAAATATGATTTCATCTTATTTATCAAATATGCGGGGATCAGCTAAAAACTATCTTTGACTGTTTGAAATTCAGTCAAAATGCCAATTTTGAAAACGAACAGAAAAGAATTTTCTGATAGAAACAAACCAATTTTTATGATAACAAATAAAAGTTAAAAATAATATGTCAAATTTTTCGTTTTGAATTATTTTTATTTTTATCACTGACAAATTACAATTAATCATATCAAAAGACTTGACATTGTCATTGTAAGGACACTTCTAGGACAGATGCTGGTATTTCACAGTCTCCATGTAAATATCGCCACTGACAAATCCTCATTAATTCTGAGTTATTCAAAATAATAAATTGCTTCGCAGTTATTTCGTTTGCTCCTCGAAATGTACAAGTAGATGAAAAGTAGATTAGTGCTAGTAACCAACTTTACTAACTTGTCGTAGCCAGTTACTAGTAGCCGACTTTACTTCCTTCTCGTAGCCACCGACTAGTAGCCAGCTTTACCTACTTGTCGTGGCCAGCTATTAGTAGCCAGCTATTTGTAGCCAACTTTACTTACTTCTCGTAGCCAGCTACTAGTAGCCATTTACTAGTAGCTAACTTTACATATCTATACAGCAATATCCCAGCAAATAAAAATATCTCTTTCTAAGGAAGAAATTCTACAAAATCACATGTCAGTTTTGAATACTTTCAATATTCCACAGAGCCAAAATGAATTTGAACTACCTTATATATATTAGATTCCAAAACTTCATAAGAATCCTTACAAACAAAGATATATTGCAGGTTCCAGTAAATGTTCAACCAAGCCTCTTTCGTTACTCCTCACTAAGATATTGACAGTAGTGAAGGAAAAACTTCAAGAGTACTGTGCAATTATATATTCAAGAAGTGGTGTGAATCAGATGTGGATACTAAAAAATTCTAAAGAGTTTTTGGACATTTCGAAATCACAAGACTTTACAAATATCAACAGCTTAAAACTTACGACTTTTCAACTTTCTACACAACAATGCCCTACGACAAATTAAAATCCAGGCTTTTTGATATCATTGACAGCAGCTTCTTCAATAAAAATGGCCCCCGTGGGGATCCGGGTTAGAACAGTATAACAGTTAAACAGTATATAATCAATCAATCAGTAAAGAATGAAACTCGTAATTCTACTTACCTCGTCATTGGTCTTTTGCAAAATTATTTTGTTAAAACAGATTCTAATTGCACATATAAGTACTTTGGAGTTGACATCAAGAAGATGCTCGCGTTTTTGATTGACAACATCTATGTGGTTTTTGGAGACCCGGTATTCCAACAGTCTATTAGAATTCCTATGGTACAAATTGCGCTTCGTTATTAGCAGACTTATTTTTATATTCATATGAAGCAGAATTTATGCAAAATCTTATGCGTGAAAAAGAAGAAAACACTTGCTGTGAACTTCAACTCGACATTTAGATATATCGACGACGTATTGTCAATAAATAATGGTAATTTCCATTCCTACGTCGATACGATATATCCTGGTGATCTTGAGATAAAAGACACCACAAAGTCTGACACTTCTGTTTCATACTTGGATATTTTACTTGAAAAAGACACTAATGGTAATCTAACAACCAAGCTATATGATAAATGTGATGACTATAACTTTTCTATCGTCAACTTCCCTTACTTATGCAGCAATATACCTTCATCAGCTGCATACGGAGTATATATATCTCAGTTGATTCGATACGCAAGAGCATGCTCTACGTATGAACAATTTCTAAAACGAGGTAAATTATTGACAAGCAAGTTGACGAAACAAGAATATCAGCAGTTTCGTTTAAAGTCATCATTTAGTAAGTTTTATGGTCGATACAACGACCTTGTCAGCAAATACAGTTTATCATTGAGTCAAATGTTGACTGACGTTTTTCATACCAATTGTTAGTCCATTATTTAAACACTGAATTGACGACGGATTTTTCCCGTTATTTCCTGATCATTACAAGGAGCACACGGTCGGCAGGGGATGCTCACTCCTTCATGGCACCTGATCACACCGCTGATGTTTCGGAGATCCGTGTTTGCTCCTATTTTGTATTGTTTAATGGACTTTGAGATTGTATGCTGTTCGTTATCTCCATATCCTTCTTATAACAGAACAGAAAGAAGAGGAGTGTAAAAGATTTAGGTTCAGATGACGAGGAATCAGCACCAAAGTATAAAAGTTATCGCTGTGAAAGCTACTTAGCTATCAAGAAAGAAATCTGTACTCTAGTAGCTAGTATGGGAACAAATTGCGCTCCGTTATTAGCAGACATATTTTATATTCATACAAAGCAGAATTTATACAAAATCTTATGCGTGAAAGAAGGATATAGAGATAACGAACTGTATACAATCTCAAAGTCCCGCCGTGTGCTCCTTGTCATGATCAGAAAATAACGGAAAACATCGGAAACACTTGCTGTGACCTTCAGCTCGACATTTAGATATATCGACGACGTATTGTCAATTAATAATGGTCATTTCCATCCCTACGTCGATACGATATATCTTGGTGAGCTTAAGATTAAAGATACCACAAAATCGAACACTTCTGCTTCTTACTTGGATATTTCACTTGAAAAAACACTATTCTAAAAAGAAATAAATTATAATTTTTTATATTGATAAAGCATGGCAAATTTCTATATAATTTTTTTAAAACCGACCTTCTTTTCTTTTTTCTCTCAAGTTTAAAATCAAAATGAATGTTAAAAACCGTTTATATAAACGAAAGTGAAAATACGTCATTAACTCAACAAGTGAAAAAAAATACTGAATCATATTAAAAGAATAACATTGTTCTGAAAAAATTAACAAGAATGCATTATGCACTGCACTGCACTGGGTACAGAAAATACTGCATTGAACTGAATTAATAAAAAAAAAATACCGTATAAGTGGAAATTTTAGCGAGACGCAAATTTAGCGATTTGTCCTTAAAAACAGGTAATTTATTTTTAGCTAAATGTTATTTTAGCGATTTTAGAATGCATATTAAAGAAGTTATTACAAATAAAACGCAATTAATTTTTAGCGATATTCAAATTCAGCGTTCTCGACACACTCGCTAATACTGCCAAAATTAAATCCTAGCTAAATAGTCTACTTATACGGTAAATGCATTGCACTGAGCAAATTGTGAATGAAAAAATAAGGCATTGTACTAAACATAATGAAAGAGAATGCAGTGTTGCAATGGAAGATTTTTTTGTATGCGGCATTGTATTGCACGATGGAAAGCAACGGATATTTTCTTGGATATTTTTTAAGGCTAGACTTGGATTTCCCTCTCATAGTTTTTTTTTAATTTTAAGTTTTTATGAGTAAAGCTCATAGAATTTCTTTGATTCACAAAATAGGATATCACTGGATATAGAGTAACGTATTTACAAGGGTTGATCCAATATTTAATCATATTTTATTTATCTATTAGTGAAAATGCTTGAAAAGTACAAATGATGATATAAATAATTGTTGATCTTACAAATAAATAGATATTTTTAAATATATTTGATAGAAACTTTATGGCAGTTTCCGTAAAAACCGTTGTTTGAAAATGCGTGGGAAACATTAACATGTTCATTATTATTTTTATTCTTAATACTGTAACAGAAATGTGAAAGATTCGCACTAAGTGGCAAATAAAACAGAAATTATGTCTATATTACACTTGCTTGACCTCTTATGAATCTTTGTGCGAGAGTTTTACTGCTTTAAATGGAAATTTAGTTCATAAGTTGATGATTTATTTTTATCTTTAAATTGTTAGACGACGTCAAATTTTAATCAATTAAATTTTAAATTTTGTGAAAATAGCGGAATATAAAGATAGAAACTGTTTTTAAATTTGATTATAAATACATTTAACACCCTTCGTCAATACACACTACACACTTCATGCCGATTTGATCGTCGTATGATATATAAATGGTGACTGTTTTGGAGGTAAACAGTTGAAATTGACACCCAAAGGAAATCCATTCATTGTCAACCGACGCGTTAGCGGAGGTTGACAATAGTTTTCCGAGGGGTGTCAATTTCAACTGTTACCTAGAGGGTGACAGATGAAAAAACAGGCATCATTTATTTTATTATAGTGAATGTCTTATTGATTTAGGATGTCAGAAAAAAATCGTCAACCGTTTTTACATTCACATTTAGAAAGTGTTCGAACTCTACCCTTCTATTTTATTCAAAAGATAGCTTCGAAATAGATTTACCGACCTATTATTTGTTTGTATGATTCTCATAAATCTTAAATATTCGCTAACAGCATGTTTTGTGCGTGGTCTGTTGTTTTCAAGAAAGCTACATGTACATCGGACGCAAGCTTTTGGAAAGTTTATCAAAGTTCTCCGTAATGTCACTGCATACATTATGTTCCATAACTGTAATGGAATTTACAAGGGGCGGGGCATACTGGCGGTGAGATTAACGGTAAGTCCGCTTCACGCATCAGTGCGTAAAGCGGTCCCAGAAAATGAACGCCAGGTTCGCTGTAGCGGACCCAGAGCTGACCCCCGAGCGAACGCAAAGCGAACCCAGAGCGCACCCAAGGCGCACCCAGAGCGGTCCCAAAATTTCTGAAAGCGAACCCGAAGCGGACTCTGATCGAACCCGGGGTCCTCTTCGGGTTCTCTTTGGTTTTAGGATGTGTGAGGTCGGTACTGTATAACCTCTATTCCGATAAAGTGTTTAACCCTAAATTTCTAATCTACGTCTCTTTGTATCCGAAATATTTAAATAAAGCCTAGAAATTCCAAAAGCAGGACACAGTAACCTACTTTTTAGTTAGCATTTTCCAAGAAACAAGATGCATACAATAACAAAGTATGATGAATCCCCTCCCCCGTGTGAAAACTAAACCCTGGGGCCACATATGTCATAATTTTTGAAAGAGGCACCATTGTTCATAATTACCATGCACTTATAGTTCATCAATATAATATCAAGAGACCAAGAGGTAGATTCCCAAAGAATTAATGCCTTTTCACAATATTGTCAACAAAGACCCCTTCTTTCCCCAATGCCCTGACGCCTGGGTTGAACAATTTACAAATACGGAAAAAATATGGAGAATTGTTAGTTTATATTCATTTTTAACGTTTTATTTTAAAGAAAAAATGATGGTCGTTATACAAACTTTATGAAGAGAACAAAGAAAATTAAAAATGCTCAAAATGAAATAAATGATAGAAAAATATTTGATGATTTATTTATTTTACAATATATTACAAAGAATGTTATTTGTGGATTGTTTTCTTCTTTACAAAATATACACCTTTTTAAAATAATTAATTTTATTGATTGTATATTTGTAAATAAGCAAGTATCACAATATTCAAAAATAAAGTTTGTAGATTTCATAAAATTTTGAATTGGTGAAAAGTACATGCAATGTCAATGCAGAGTATTTGCATTAAAATCCATGATTCATTAGCAAGAAAGTACAGTGAAAGAATGCAGAAATGGAATATTCATCTAATTATTGAATTACATGACAAAAAGTCATCATTTTAATTTTTTTAACAATAAAATACGATTTGTTCATCTTCTTCAGCATAAACTTCACTCCATTATAACGACAGACTCAAGGCCTGCCTACTTTATTAATATTGCTATATATTCTCCATGTTTTATCATTCAGTCAATATGCTGTTGCATCACTAAAATCAAATTAAGCCTTTTTGCAACGTTATACAGCTTCAATGTTTTGTTATTTATACTAATTGTTAGTCCATTATTTATACACTGAATTGACGACGGATTTTTCCGTTATTTCCTGATCATGACAAGGACCACACAGCGGGTTGACCTGTCAGCAGGGGATGTTCACTCCTCCATGGCACCTGATCCCACCTCTGATGTTTTGGAGGTCCTTGTGTGCCCTTCTCCTATTTTGTATTGTTTTATGGACTTTGAGATTGAACATTGTTTGTTATATATCTCCATATCCTTCTTAGTTTCTCGTAAGCATTTTTTTATGAACGACTTTTGTCTTTTAGTACGTCCCCTAACATATATTTGTATGCAAGAGTGATGGCAAGTTAAATGCTTTACTAAAAAACAGGGTCTTCTAGAACACAGAACTTATATAAAACTTATTTGACTATTTAACATAAACACTCACCAAACCTCGAAGATTAAACGAAAACAACAATAAAACGACACTTTCGAAACTAAAAACAAATCAATTTTATATGCATTAATCTCACCAAAAGACTTTTAGGTATGATATGCAAGCAAGTGACCATCTGCTTCCTAAATTATGAGAACAAGGTTTAGAAAGCCTGAGACATGTCTAAATTTTACAACATATTAAATAATTGTGTGCTTTATTTTAAATTGAAGCACAACATATAGACCTCTCAATTAGGCCGAACATAAGACATCATTAGATTATTTCACAATTTTACATACCTGAAATAAAAAAAATGGGATTTACATAACACCTTTGCAGAAAGAAGAATAGGCTGGTATGAAAAGGTATTAAATCTTTTAAGTAGTTGTTCGAACAGATGAAATGTTACAACGAAGCGTACATTTGTATACATATCATCAAAGTAGAAAAACGGGTACATGTGTACTAGACCAACAAAGCATATAACAAGTTGTTTCTTGCTTATTGGTATGTTTAAAGGGCATTCTGAAAAATATATCGCACATGGTTTTTTTCTGTCTAGACTGAGGATGCCTTTTGTGACATCTTGCAAAAATAACATGGTTTCATATTTTTTCTTTAATAAAGTGGAATTTCACACATTTGATTATGTATTAAATCTATTCTAAGTTTTGTAGCTTCCTTCAATTCATGAAATGGTTCCTGTCTAAGCGACTCTCGATAAGACTGTAAAGCCCCGTGTAAGTGCCCCACAACTTGCTGACAGATTCCTAGTATCTGTCAGGATATATCTCGACTTTGTAAGGCCACGTATGATCCATCATCGTAGAGCAGCAGTGTGTGTAGATCTGTAAGTGACTGTTTATACTGAGTTGTATTACCTAGTCTATAGTGGGATAAAACAGTCAACATTCCTACTAAAACAGTTGGTGGAATAAAAAACTCGCGTATATTTAGCAGTGTTTAGCTCTGGATCGAAAAGTTTTAATGTTAATTCTTCAATAAGGTATCTATTAGAATGAAATCTGATTGTCACCGCCCAAGCACTTTTAATTCTCCTAGACAAAGACAGACCACTTAAATATTCCCTATACATATATCTACCTCCATGATATTTAATACCATCATGCATAACATAGGGCTTTGATAGTCTTTGTTTAGTCCGGTTAGTAACACAAAGTGCCTCATTGTATCTTCCGGTCCTATAGTAATAGATAGCTAAATACACTGAGTGGGAGATGGTTCCAATCTGCGATGACATTTTCAAGATATTGCAAATCATTCTGTCCAAACAGTACAATTGTTTATGGTTGAAATATGAAGTATTGTTTATAATCTCGAAGGCTACATGAGCAAGAGAATCAGCTGTCCAGATTTGTAGGGTTAACAATTGGTATGGTGTCAGTGATGAATGTAATATTAAGTACTCTAAAGTCCTTAGAAAAATAAAACAATTGTTCAAATAATTCAAAGAAAAATATGCATAATATACTTCATATGAAAAACAATAATCATTACATCCAATGTCGTAACAATGTCCTCTGGATGAGGGGATCACTAATGACAGATCGTTCAGGGCTGGCTCAAGGAGAGATCTTAGTGTCGGACTAAGGAGTACACAGGATACGCCTAGTCTGAAATACTGATCAAGTTGTTCTAGAAGAGATTAACGTGCAGCACCAACAATTTTGTTCACAAACATATTGTTCTGAGGAATAAAAAAATTGGCAAATTTGCCACGATACACACAGAAAATGAGATACTTAAAACACATCCAAAAGCATTCCAGTAGATTGTTAGGATGCCACCTCATATTTCCAACTTGTATTAACCAGAACATTGTAGTCTTCATGAAGTAAGAACACAGTAACAGTTCCTCTACGTTTCTATTGATCTCTTCTTTGAGAAATATTTTGAGGAGTCCATAACATAAAAATTGGGTATGATTCAGTTTTTGTTCGGCTAGCGAAAATGACAACCTCCACTCTAGATCATTTCTACTGGAAGTACTTTTACTTCCAATAGGTACACAATGATAACCATTGTTTAAAATATCTTGAAGCACAGTTGCAGGAGGCCATTTGTGCCAACGACATCTTTTTATCCAGTTTTTTGTACAACTTGGCCAATATTTGCAGCTGAAACAAAATGTTTGATCAAATTCAAAAGCTCCAAGATAACCACTCGCACAGGGACCATGAGCAGTAACATTTTGGCTACCTATTTTAATAGATTCATGTTGAAACTGTTCTTGTCTCCATATCAAACTTGATATATAAATTCTACTTTTGAATGTAATGAGTGACGATCTGATGGCTTTGCTGCGATGGGATGTTAAGAGCTGTAGTCTAACAAAACCTGGAGATGTATCTGTGTCTTCCATGAATATGATAGTATGATCACGTGATGGATTATAATCTCTGAACTGAGAAATGTCGTTTATTAGTTTATGACAACTAGACCATGCCATGTAATCCAGGTCAGATGAATCAAACCTGAATCCCTCTCTATGACTTCCACTTAGCATATTTCTTACTGCAAAATGGCTGTGTCTTCCTGAACAGAGATAATGGGCACATGCAAATTGATGTACCATGTTCTTCACGTCCCACACGTCCCTTCTGATGGTCACTTTACTTGGTGTCCCTATCCTACGACTCAGACGTACATAGAGGATCTCTGATAGGCGGGTAGAGTGATCCATTCTGTAAATTATGTATGAAATTGATAATTGTACTTTCGTTAAGATCTGAAATAGTAGACGGGTATTAAAGTTTTCAGAATATAAATTCTTCAAAACTAAGTGTCCCGAACTTAATGAATAATTTTTAAGATAAACATAAATATTTACGTTTATATCAGAAATCGGTTTAATGTTTGTTATATATTTATATAGCATTTATATGTAAAGTTATGCATCATATATTATTTTCAGTTATTATAGAGTCATTAAAGAATATAAACATGTGTTTTCTCTTTACAAGAACAGGTCACTTATATATGTTTTCAATTTTTAAAAAAGGATTTGTTCAAATGGGTTCATTTGGTATTTTAAAATTCTAAATTGTTTTTCTTTATATTTTTAAATTGCCTTGGCAAATATATTGTTAGTGGTTTTTTTTTTTTTTTTTTTTTTTTTTGTTTTTTTTGTTTTTTTTTTTTTTTAGAAATAACAATTATTAATATTGACTTCAAAACGAACATTGTCCATCTCATCATTATCTTCAGTGCTTTAATTTTTTCATACTTTTTATATCTTTTATCGATTTATGGATTTATGTATTTTCTAAAATTTATTTATGATATTATTCTTTTAATATGTAGGAATGTTATATAAAAATCTTTTTTCTGCTAGAGGATAGTCATTATTACAATACAATACAATAATTTCTATAGCGCATTATAATAATGACACTCTAGTGCGCTTCACATTAAAATATATATATAAACATGCAAAATGGCAAACAAATTACTTTTAAAAAAATACATAATACATATTTGTGCATAAAAATAGGATATCTAAAAGACTTTATGTGTACTAAAAGACCATAAAATATTAAGTTGCGTGGGAGTCACTTTGATAAATTTACAACTAATGAAACATTAAAAAAGAAAAAAATAAATATTAAAGTAACCTGTAATTGATCAGTAGAGCACAAAATAAAAAACCTTAAAGACTTTAAGATCAGTTCAGTGTCTTTTTAAATTAGGTATATCACTATAAAAACAATGTTTACATTCCCTCGTAAGCTCGTTCAAAGAGGTGAGTTTTAATACCTTTTTTAAAAGCGGAAACAGATTTGGATTTTTTAAGACACAGAGGAAGAGAGTTCCATAGTGAGACGGTGACGTAGTCAAATCGACGACTGCCGTACGTAACAGTTCTAACTTTAGGAACATCCAAAAGAAAAGAACACTGTGAACGTAAGGACCTGGAAGGAGAGTATATTTTGAGAAGCTCGGACAAATAATTTGGAGCACGATTGTTCAATGCATTGTATACAAATAGAAGTATTTTATATTGACTCCTGTATTGGACAGGGAGCCAGTGGAGATCTTTCAAGATTGGGGTCACGTGATCAGATTTCCTGGTACGAGTAATCAGCCGCGCAGCAGTATTTTGAACTTTTTGCAGTTTATTCACAAGTTGCTTATTTACACCATACATCAATGAGTTTGCATAATCGAGTCGGGAAGTCACAAGTGAATTTATCAAAGTTTTACGTGCGTCGTCTGTGATATACGGACGGATGCGACCGATTTTCCGGATATAATTGAAGCATGTTCTAACTGTTGAACTGCAGTTTTTCTCCATACTTAGAGTCTGGTCGAAAAAGGCTCCAAGGTTCTTCACAAAAGGAGAATCACTAATTGAGCTTTCTCCAAAAATAAGATTGAATGTAGAAAGGTCCTTTATTTTATGTTTTTATGGAACGCCATCACTGCCTTATAGCATACAACTATGCATTTATTATACCAATTTATCATTTACGTGATGTGAACATATCTTTACGTTATGTCCATTTTTTATGAGATGATGTAAATATATCTTAACATCATGTCAATGCTGCATTACATGAAATAAATACATTCTTTCATTATGTCAGCACTTTATAACTTGAAGTAAAAAATTCATTATGTGAAGTGATAATGTGTTTATATTGTGTTAAAACTTTATTACGTGAAATGAATGTTTCTTTACATCATTTCATTTCTTTAATATGTGAGGTAAAAATTGTATTACGTCAAGTACATTGTGTTTTATAATTAAACTTATTATTACATGAAATCAAAAGCCCATTCCTTTTTGAGAGTGTATATTTCTATTATATCAAAGCATTATTATGTGATATGGATTTATCTTTATTTTACGGCGAGGGCATCATGATGTGAGGTGAACACAGCTTACCTTTATGTCAGTGATTTATTAGGTGGTGTAAAAAGTGTATAACATAATGTAAACATATCTTTATATTATATCAACACTTTATTACAGTATGTCAAAATTAACTCTTTATCATGTTGATTCCCAAAGTTCATTACCTGATGTTGAAATACATTTACATTATCTCAAAGCTGTATATCTAGTATATAATGAGTTATGACGACCGTGTTTTAATGACTGGTAAGAAGGGGAGGGGCTGATTGATTTGGACGAATTACAGGCACATAATATCAACCCCCCTCCTTTCCCAGACATAACTTTACTATAGAAAATGTAATGTTCATTGAAACTGTACAGCCCACATTCCCTACTTTTTGCTGAAGTATTGTCCACTAAGGGTAATGCAGTATATCTGGAAAAAATAGGACTGATCGAAGTTGGACCGATCCCATGAAATAGGATTAACTGGTTTTGACAATTTTTTTCTTGGCTTGTCAAGTTTTTTTCGGGTAAATATTTTTTTCTGGCTGACCCCCTCTTTCAAAAAAAGATGCTACGTCACTGGAATCAGTAAATTTTTTAACCATTCCAGGGCCACAATTCTATTACAAAAATCTACCAGTCGCTCATCTAAATCAATTGAATAGGCTTAGTAAGCATGCATGGGCACATATCAGTGGTGGATATGGGAATCTTGAACAAGGAAGGGGGCGGTATATGGTTGGAGATCAAGGGCGAAAAGCGGAGAAGCTTTCAGGCTTTATAGTTTTACAGAAAAAAGTTTTCAACTTAATTCATCTAAACTTAATGTGAAGCTAATGCAATGTCTTACAAAGTTTAAGACTTTAAAAAAAATGTTGCACGATTTATTTAATAATCAGATTAAAGTAAACACCATTGAATTTCGACGTGACTTTAATTCACAGTCGCAGTGTTAAAGATGTCATTCCCAAATCGCTGAGAATCTCTTCTACGACAGTTTTCTCTCCCGCCATTGTCAGTGCTCGCGGAACGCGGAAAATACGTTATGTTCATATAAAGGCCGAGGATACCCGTGTTCGCATAACGTAATAGTGAATCGACATAATGTAGAAGAGTGCGCACAGTATGATATGAGCTTTTCACATCAGTTAGTAAAAACTAAGTTGTCATGAAAAGTAAACATAACGAAATGCAAGTTGACGAAATATAATTTTAGTATGTGTAAATGTCATAAAGAGTTGACATAATGTAAAGGAAAGTTAACACAATGTAATAGTAGTGTGGGTAAATGTCATAAAGAGTTGACATGATGTAAAGGAAAGTTAACACAATGCAATGGTAGTGTTGGTTAATGTCATTAAGAGCTGACATAATGTAACGGAAGGTTGACACAATGCAATAGTAGTGTAGGTTAATGTCATAAAGAGTTGACATAATGTAATGGAAGGTTGACACAATGCAATAGTAGTGTTCTGCTATAAGGCAGTGACGGCGTTCCATATGTTTTGGACAAAAGAACATCAATTCAGTCTTTTCATGATTTAACTTTAAAAGATTAGTGCACATCCATAATTTTATTTCGACGAGACAAGCACTGAGAGAAGAAGCCACATTATTCAAGTCTTCGTTTGGCTCAATAACGAGATATATTTGGGTATCATCTGCATAGCAGTGATACCGCATTTGATGACGCTTGCATATATTTCCTTTAGGTTTCGAAAACAAACAGTACAACCGGGGTCCAAGAACCGAGCCCTGAGGCACACCGATTCCAAGCGATTCCGCATTTGATAAGGTTGAACCTATCGAAACTCTCTGACTCCTGTCAGTTAAATAGGATTTTATCCATGACAGCACAGAGCCGGATATCCCGTATGAGTATTCAAGACGATGGAAAAGAATCTGGTGGTCTATAACATCGAACGCGGCCGACAGATCGAGCATGACAAGTACAGTATAGGAATTGTTGTCTAAGGAGGTAGCGATGTCGTTGTGAACACGCAACAGTGCAGTTTCGGTTGAGTGATACGAACGATATGCAGATTGTAGAGAATCGTGCAAATGGTTTGAGTCTAGGTGATGTTCTAGGCGATTTCCAACGACTTTCTCAATAACCTTTGAAAGGAATGATAAATTTGAAACAGGTCTATAGTTTTTTAATTCGTTCGTGTCTAGGTTATGTTTATTCAATAATGGCTTAATAATAGCCTGTTTGAAATCCTTCGGCATGACAGATAGACTTAACGATTTATTAACCAATTCAGTGATGAAAGGTACGAATTGTTCAGCGCAGTTTCGGACTATCGATGTTGGCACCGCATCGAGTGCGCATGATTTTGGTGGCATAGACAATAGGAGTTTCCTAATCTCATCACCAGACGTCGGATCAAATGAAGTCAATGGTACACCCGTAAACGGCACATCAGACGACAGTGCATCGGCATGATGATCATTCACGGAATTTGATGACAACAAAAATGATCTGATGTTCTGAATCTTAGACACAAAATATTTGCTGAATTTATTTGATAAGATATTGTCACTAATACATTCCGGAAGAGGTGTGTCATTCGTATTTCCCATGCGTTTATTTGTAATGGAATATAAACTCTTACTATCCGACCCACATTGAATGATTTTGTTCGAATAATACGACTGCTTGCTTAGAAACAACAATTTTGAGTGTTCAATACATTTTTCTCGAAAAATTTCACGGTGAACAGTCAACTCAGTACGTCTCCATACGCGTTCAGCTTTGCGTTTTTCTCGCTTTGAATCGCGAAGTTCTTCAGAGAGCCACTCTGTATTTGGTCTCACAACAATGGTTTTTGTTTGTAATGGAGCATGTTGCTCAATTAGAGCCCTCATATCTGTGTGATATCGTTGTACGAGTTCATCAGGTGATAAATCACGATGATACTTCGATAATGAAGTTATGACATCTTCTCTGAATTTATCAATAGCAATGTTTTTGAGTTTCCTAAACGATACTGATTTCCGCATTTTAGGTGGTTTAGACAGACATAGCGATGAATATATTCCTTTATGATCTACAGTAGATAAGCCCCGCAAATCAGAAAGAAAATGGTCGTCAACAATAGGGGGATTCGTCAAAATATGACTATTTTCACGTGTAATAACGAAGTCCAATGTATGCCCATGCTTATGAGTTGGAGCGGATATGTGTCGCACAAGACCATATACTCTTGGAGCATCGCATGGAATTGTCTGGAAGTCGGATCGTCAGATTTTTCGAGATGCAAATTGACATCACCTGTCATGAACAGTTCCTCCGGTGCGATGACATGCTGATTCAAATATAGGGACCATTCCTCGAAAAAATCTTGCATTTTCAGATTGTTTGTTTTTGATATAGGTGGGCGGTAAACAATGCAGATGCGAGAATTTGTTGCAAGAGAAGAAATGATACAATCAAGATGTTCAAAGTATGAAAATTCCATGTCTGACTTAATTTGTTCTACCTTAATGTTATTGCTAAAAATCATTGCAACTCCCCCTCCTTTTCGATTTGATCTAGGTATGTGAATGCATTTGTATCCCTCTGGTACTAGCTCTTGCAAAACCACATTATCAATATCACTACCCAACCAAGTTTCAGTGATAGCCATTATGTCAATTTTGTTTGAAACTATCATATCAGAAATAGCAAGAGTCTTATTCTTTACAGATCTACAATTCATAGTTAACAGTTTTATGTTCACAGTATCTTGACGCGAGCTGCGCGGTTCCAATTTCATTTTGATAAGATTTTCTGTATCTAAAGTCCTTGAATGAACTTTAGATTTCCGTACTGATGATACCTTTGTTGGGATATTTGTGATAAATTTATTTCTGTCATCATCCAAACTGACTAGATTTTTAGGATTTACACATTTTTGTTGACAGGTGTAAAAAACGTCCTTTACCCCGGTTAAAACAGTGATTTTTCTTTTACACGTCGACCAGCCTTTGTTCCGCGCTTGCGGCGATGTGAGATCGAGTTCACTATCTGACCGTGTACAGATCGATACGATGCATTGAATGGATTCATGGTCTGTTGGTCACAGTGTAAAACTATGTTACGATTCCAAACACTGGACATGTCATAAAATCCAAAATTTTCCACAAATATTTGTAGACCGTCGTACTCACCAAAGCACAGTAAAGATCCACACAAAATTTGAAAAAATAAGAATCTGTATATCATTGTTAAACACAATAAATGCAGGAGCGGGAGCAGCCGTGACATACAGCGCTGACCACAACTCAACTAATCATTATGACTATTAGTCATATTAAGATAGTAATTATAGTCATTATTTAATATTAATAATTGGAGGTCATTTTAAGTAACATTTAATAGTTGTGTATTTATATTTATTTAAATCATGGCTCTTGAGGAAAAGACTTGGACTGCAGTTTTCGATCAAATGTTTACAAGGTATTATCTATATAAAATCTCACAAAATGTTACGTTACTTTTAGCATAAAAGTAATAAAAATTTGGTTTTAATACAATATTTTGGAGTTTGACTTAAATTTATTTTAAAAAAGAAGGTTAGATTTTACCCAGTACTCTTCTTAACGATTTGGGAAGAAAACCTGTAGTTCCTTATCCAATAAATCCAATTAACGAACAGACATGAATAAAATGGCGCCTCGTCAATCCGGACTCCTCCGTCTCGAACAAAATCATCTGGATAAATGAATCGTCCGCAGTGAAGTGAATCACTTATCCAAAATTAGATACTATCTCAAATCATGTACATATGCACACACTGGTACGAGTGTATATTATGTGTGATAACGTGGAAAAATCGGTTCCCAAAAATATCTCCCAGATTAACGCACTGTTTATATCATAGAGTTTTCCTACCTGATTTTAAGATCTGTTAAAAATATTATTGCACCAAAGGTTCCAACTATCTAACATCCAATCCAATTAGAACTGGGGAAAAACTTTGTTCTTTTTAGTTAACAAATAGACCATATGTTTCTAAACATAAATATTCTAAAAATAATTGAAAAAAGATTAACAATAATTAAACAACTTTTTGTTTGTTTGTTTGTTTGGCGTCCATTTCGAGAAATGTTCACATATGTTGTGACTTTCAGTTTGATAGTTCAAATTTTCACACCTATACCCAGCAATCAGGGCCAGTAAGCAGTAAATATCTTTTTCATGCTGCACCCACTGCGACACTTTTAAGATCTGTTAAAAATATTATTGCACCAAAGGTTCCAACTATCTAACATCCAATCCAATTAGAACTGGGGAAAAACTTTGTTCTTTTTAGTTAACAAATAGACCATATGTTTCTAAACATAAATATTCTAAAAATAATTGAAAAAAGATTAACAATAATTAAACAACTTTTTGTTTGTTTGTTTGGCGTCCATTTCGAGAAATGTTCACATATGTTGTGACTTTCAGTTTGATAGTTCAAATTTTCACACCTATACCCAGCAATCAGGGCCAGTAAGCAGTAAATATCTTTTTCATGCTGCACCCACTGCGACACGGGGTCTTGACTAATGCAAAAGACTGGTCTTGACGTTCTGCAGTGGTATTCAAGCCTAAAAATCTTCTTAGTATAGAGTATATTAAATAATTTAAAACTATTTAAAACTATTACGTAGTATTTCTAATCAGCCTACCAGACTTATTTTATTTTAATGTGAACATTGGTTATCAGACAAAAAAACAGCAAGAAAGTGAAGATAAAATTTGAAATTTTATTTCGTTCTTATCATTTTTAATTTAATTTTTTTTTATTTGTACTAAGTATAAAACTTGTCGTTAAATGCCTTAAGTAAAGAATAAGAAATTGAAAAAAAATAAAATTGTAATTATTTAGCCTTAATTTTTTTTCATGTGTATTTTTAACGTTGTTTGAGGTATTCATTGTTTTGTCACAATGACACTGCACGTGAATACAGCTTCAAATCCGGTGCATATGTAGCAATGGTCGGAGCTAGCTGAATATATGAGCAGGAGAAATTGTTTTGCTAGTTTATTGCATGTTTTTTTTAACATTTCGATGTCTTACGCACAGCGAATGGTAAATACGGAAAATAAAGGTTGTAGTCTGGACATTTGTTTGTTTTCTACGACAGAAGTTCATTAATGAAAATGGAATTATCAGGCAGCCTTCAATGACATATTTTTTTTTAAATCCGGCCTGGACTATATAACAAATTAATTATGGACTATTTCGATGGTGAATATGGTTTGTTATTCATAAAAGGTCAATATTTACCGAGGCTAGGGATTATATTCTGGCAAATAACAAACCATATTCACCACCGAAGGAGTCCATAATTGTATATAATTCAGCACACTTTAAATGTTTCAGTCACCAAACATCCTCTTAAATATTAAGCAGTTTTGAGATTCCAAGAGTTAAAACTTTGAGGAGTACATTCCGAAATAATGTTTACTTATTGAAAATTTTGTAGATGATGCACATCCTTCTAGAGACAAAAGAACTCTTTTCTTTGTCCTGAGGAAGGGACAGGGCGTGAAAATTTGGCAATTTTTATTGTTCGTGTCGTTGGTCATTTTTAGTGCTTTTTATAAATTTCCATCCGTGACCTTGTATCTACTTGATAGATCCGACATTTAGGATATACAGTGTTGTTGGTTTTTTTAGTTCTTTATATATATATATATATATATATATATATATATATATATATATATATATATATATATATATATATATATATATAAAAAAGCACTAAAAAAACCAACAACACTGTATATCCTAAATGTCGGATCTATCAAGTAGATACAAGGTCACGGATGGAAATTTATAAAAAGCACTAAAAATGACCAACGACACGAACAATAAAAATTGTCAAATTTTCGGGACGCCCTGTCCCTTCCTCAGGACAAAGAAAAGAGTTAAAAAGTCATAAGAACAAAGGAAAAAGCGAAACAAAAAACAACTAGCACTACTACTAAACTAATAAACACTATATATTTACATACTTAGTTACATGTTGATTAGGAAATTTTTAAGAACACTATTAAAGAAAGAATTCGGACCGCTATGAAATGCGTCCGGTCTATCGGGTATACTCGGGTGAAGTGCGATTTACATAATTGAACGAATTAATTATGCTAATTAATTACGACAATCAGTAAATCGTACATTGTTTCATTCTCTCAAAATGGCGTAACTATACTTGATAAAGAATAACCAAAGAAAAATAATATAGAAGGGGCATTTTAACATATGAATTATGATCTATTATAAATTTTAATTTGAAATGTTTTAGGACTGATTATCGGTAAAAAATAATTCATAATTAATTAACAAAGGCGTAAGCAATACATAGTTATGTGGGTTGTTCGAGAGTTGTTGACGCAAATTAACTGTGGAGTTTACACTAAATTGAGAGAATAATCTTGTTTGGTATCATCAGGAATCGGGTCTAGTTTACGTTCATTCTGGTGAAGTCATTAAGTTTGTTAATGCCATTGGGGCGGAATGACTTCAATCTGTGCATCCAGAACTTTTCTTTGCTTTTTCTCTGAGCGTCTGTCCATCTTGGGTTATGATCAATCACCACTACTGTCATGTCCTCCCATTTGTGACCCTCAAGGTTGAAATGTTCCCCAACGGGTTCATTGAGTTTTTTGGTCCTAATGGTCGAACGGTGGTTATTGACTCTCCTGCGGAGATCTCCTGTTTCACCAATATATTGTTTGGAGCAAACTTTGCAACTGATGAGATAAATGCAGTTGTCAGTATGACAGGACAAACTTCCGAGTATTTTGTAGCTGCGGCCTGTAACAGGGCTGTTAAAACTGTCTGTGTCAGTGCTGTGCTTACAAAGAAGACATCTTCTGTCAGAGCAAGTCTTAAAGCCCCCGTTAGGTAATGGGTTGTCCAGTCTGGTTCTTACTACCATGTCCTTTAGGTTCCTAGGGCGTCTGTATGCAGCCAATGGGGGTTCCTTAAAGACCTCTGCCATTCGTTTGTTTGAATGGAGAATTGGTAGGTTCTTTTGAAGGATACCGCTTAGGTTCTTAAGGACGGGATGGTATGTGGTTACCAGAGGGACCCTACCGCTATTTTCTTTCTCTTTGTAGCGTAATAGGTTTTGCCTGTCATGTCCCGCCATCTCATCAATAGCTGTTTGTACGTTGCGGGCATTGTAGCCTCTTTTGCATAGGTGGGACTTAAGAAGACCACTTTGCTCCTGATATAATCCAGGGGACGAACAGATGCGTCGAATTCTGGTGGCTAGACCCTTAGGCACTCCCTTAAAAGTGTGTGGGGGATGACAGCTAGTGGGCATAAGATATAGGTGGGAATCTGTGGGTTTGGTGTGGAGACTGAATTCGATTTCACCATCAATCAGGGTAGATGTGGTATCTAGAAATACGTTTTTCGAATTAGATACGTCTACTGTAAATTTGATCGACTGATGAAAGGTGTTGGCAAACGTAATGAATGCCTCGAGGCTCTCGCGACATTCCACCCACTTCATCTCTATATCGTCAATGAAACGCAACCAGCTATGGGGCCTAAATGGTGCTTGAAGTAACAAGTTGCGTTCCAGTCTGCCCATGAAGACATTGGCATAAGACGGTGCCATTTTCGTACCCATAGCAGTGCCATTAACCTGCAGGTAATGTTCTCCATTAAACATGAAGTTGTTGAACTTGAGAACTTGAGAGAAAGGCTTTCAGATAAATGTTACACCTAACATAGGGCCAATCTCCAAACGCTTTCAGGAGCGCTGGGACGTTATTACAAGGAGATGTTCTAAACAATTAATGTCACTCTGTCTTTCTTGGGATATCCACAAGTTAGGACAATTGAAGAGTGAGATCAAGTCCTTAGAATCATCCCTCAACGATATCATGTCCAAGGCCGATCTTGATGAAGCCCATAATATTATAGACACCTATAATATGGCCCTAACAAATAAAGTCAACAAGACTCAAAGAAAGAAATTTCTCCGGGACAGTGTTCCACAGTCTAGGAACAACTGGTCAGAAGTCAGAGTTAACATAACACGTAAACCTCGCTCGAGACGCTTCAAGCGCACTAAGACAATAGCGAGAGACGGACCCATACAAACTCCTGACGTCTGCCCAGTGCTCAATAAATCTAGTGCTCCTCTCTCCGAATCGGAGACCTCACTTCTTTCCAAGGGGCTGAATTTCTGCCCCACGCCACATGAGGTCGACGAAAAACAAGTCAGAGAGGACACCCGAGCATTCTTCCGGAGACTTCGTTTGAAGGAGCACTTCTCTAGAAAAGACTCCGAAGTAAATTCATACGACTCTTCCAAGCCAGATTTACACGATCTAGAGGAACACAAACTCTATAGGCCCAAGAGTTACTGGGAACCTGCACCGGGCAAGTGTGGCGCGCTTGAGTCGTATATTGACGCCGTTGAGTCAGACATAGAGAAGCTCCTTTCAGTAACAGACAAGACTCCCGACAATTTGAGTAAGGAAGAGAGATCTGCCTTACAATCATTAAAAAATCGGGATGACATTGTAATCAAGAAAGCAGACAAAGGCTCTACAGTTGTCGTACTGGATAAAGAGACTTACATGGCGGAGGCCCAAAGACAACTCTCAGACGAACGTTTCTATAAGAAAATGGACTCTGACCCTACTAAAGAATTCTCCACCGCCATTACCAAAACTCTTGACGATATGTTTGAGAAAAATGAGATTGGTATCAACGTCTATGAGACCTTAAATCCTATTAACTGTAGACCAGGACAATTCTATCTGCTTCCTAAAATACACAAAGAAGGCATGCCAGGTCGCCCCATAGTCAGCGCAATTGGACACCCCACGGAGAAAATTTCTGAATTCATTGATTTACATCTCCGTCCACACGTAGAGAATTTGCCATCCTATCTCAAGGACACCACGGACTATATTAACAAGACGCCCTCTACTGGCCTCCCTGATCATACCCTCCTCGTGACTATGGACGTCACATCTTTGTACACCAATATTCCGCACGATGAGGGTATCGAAGCCTGTAGAGAAGTCTGGAATAGTAGGTCCATACAAATTCCTTCTACCGAGTCCCTTGCCAAGCTCCTTGAACACGTTCTCAAGTTCAACAACTTCATGTTTAATGGAGAACATTACCTGCAGGTTAATGGCACTGCTATGGGTACGAAAATGGCACCGTCTTATGCCAATGTCTTCATGGGCAGACTGGAACGCAACTTGTTACTTCAAGCACCATTTAGGCCCCATAGCTGGTTGCGTTTCATTGACGATAAAGAGATGAAGTGGGTGGAATGTCGCGAGAGCCTCGAGGCATTCATTACGTTTGCCAACACCTTTCATCAGTCGATCAAATTTACAGTAGACGTATCTAATTCGAAAAACGTATTTCTAGATACCACATCTACCCTGATTGATGGTGAAATCGAATTCAGTCTCCACACCAAACCCACAGATTCCCACCTATATCTTATGCCCACTAGCTGTCATCCCCCACACACTTTTAAGGGAGTGCCTAAGGGTCTAGCCACCAGAATTCGACGCATCTGTTCGTCCCCTGGATTATATCAGGAGCAAAGTGGTCTTCTTAAGTCCCACCTATGCAAAAGAGGCTACAATGCCCGCAACGTACAAACAGCTATTGATGAGATGGCGGGACATGACAGGCAAAACCTATTACGCTACAAAGAGAAAGAAAATAGCGGTAGGGTCCCTCTGGTAACCACATACCATCCCGTCCTTAAGAACCTAAGCGGTATCCTTCAAAAGAACCTACCAATTCTCCATTCAAACAAACGAATGGCAGAGGTCTTTAAGGAACCCCCATTGGCTGCATACAGACGCCCTAGGAACCTAAAGGACATGGTAGTAAGAACCAGACTGGACAACCCATTACCTAACGGGGGCTTTAAGACTTGCTCTAACAGAAGATGTCTTCTTTGTAAGCACAGCACTGACACAGACAGTTTTAACAGCCCTGTTACAGGCCGCAGCTACAAAATACTCGGAAGTTTGTCCTGTCATACTGACAACTGCATTTATCTCATCAGTTGCAAAGTTTGCTCCAAACAATATATTGGTGAAACAGGAGATCTCCGCAGGAGAGTCAATAACCACCGTTCGACCATTAGGACCAAAAAACTCAATGAACCCGTTGGGGAACATTTCAACCTTGAGGGTCACAAATGGGAGGACATGACAGTAGTGGTGATTGATCATAACCCAAGATGGACAGACGCTCAGAGAAAAAGCAAAGAAAAGTTCTGGATGCACAGATTGAAGTCATTCCGCCCCAATGGCATTAACAAACTTAATGACTTCACCAGAATGAACGTAAACTAGACCCGATTCCTGATGATACCAAACAAGATTATTCTCTCAATTTAGTGTAAACTCCACAGTTAATTTGCGTCAACAACTCTCGAACAACCCACATAACTATGTATTGCTTACGCCTTTGTTAATTAATTATGAATTATTTTTTACCGATAATCAGTCCTAAAACATTTCAAATTAAAATTTATAATAGATCATAATTCATATGTTAAAATGCCCCTTCTATATTATTTTTCTTTGGTTATTCTTTATCAAGTATAGTTACGCCATTTTGAGAGAATGAAACAATGTACGATTTACTGATTGTCGTAATTAATTAGCATAATTAATTCGTTCAATTATGTAAATCGCACTTCACCCGAGTATACCCGATAGACCGGACGCATTTCATAGCGGTCCGAATTCTTTCTTTAATAGTGTTCTTAAAAATTTCCCAATCAACATGTAACTAAGTATGTAAATATATAGTGTTTAGTAGTTTAGTAGTAGTGCTAGTTGTTTTTTGTTTCGCTTTTTCCTTTGTTCTTATGACTTTTTAACTCTTTTCTTTGTCCAAGGATATTTGACAATTTTTATTGTTCGTTCGTTGGTCATTTTTAGTGCTTTTTATATATATATATATATATATATATATATATATATATATATATATATATATATATATATATATATATATATATATATATATACAAGTTACAAAAAAAGCTTACTTTTTTGTAATTAGCAGATTAGTCAACCTAGTACATTCAGCCTCTGACAGGAAGTGGTACATACTGCTCAATTTGGATTATCCTTCTTTGATAGATATTTCATGTAATAATAAGCAAAAAAGGACAAAAGAGTTAGTATACGTACTATTCAGAACATTTGGGTTCCCCTTACTCTGAATTTGCAAAAAAAATGCATGTTTACGTACATACATTCTCCAAATTGCTGTAGAACAAGCAAACTCTACTCTACAATAGACACAGGAAGAAACAAGACCTTTCGGTTAAAACTGAAAGGCGGCTTTCAGTAACTTTTCAGTGGCCCTTCAGCCACTGAATGGCACATACATTTCAGTGACCTTTCAGTTGCCTTTCAGTCACATTTCAGAAACCTTTCAGTCACCATTCAGCGGACACATTTCCGTCAACTTTCAGTGCCCTTTCCATCAACTTTCAGTGACCTTTCCATCAACTTTCAGTGACCTTTCCATCGTCTTTCAGTGACCTTTCCGCCGACTTTCAGTGACCCTTCTGTCGTCTTTCAGTGACCATTCCGTCGACTTTCAGTGACCTTTCTGTTGTCTTTCAGTGACCTTTCCGTCGACTTTCAGTGACCTTTTTGTTGTCTTTCAGTGACCTTTCCGCCATCTTTTAGTGATATTTAAGTCTCAATTTAGCAATTTTTTCACTAGCGTTTTATTTTATAATAAGATATTTTTCCTTAACGAGTAAACAATATTTTGAATAAAGATTTATAATTCAATCTTATTATTTTTTTTTTTTACTTATCGTGATCAAATTCGGGTACCTTAAAATATGTCTAAGTAATTATCATAATTTTATAAAATATGTGAGACTTATTCAAACTGATTTTTAATTTTCTAGTTACATTTAGAAAACAAAAATTCTTCAAGTGATAAAAAATGATGATCCGATAACCGATTCAAAATTTAAATAAATGCATAACATTCTATAGTGCTTATACGTGTATTTTTTCATGGAAATATATAGTTTTGATTGATGAGACATAATTTATATTACTTAAACCATTTCTGGAAGATCGCAAGTATTACTGATCAATTTCGTTTCTTAATTATGTCACTGTCAAAACTGCAGGATATTTAGTTTTTGAAAGACATTATTTTAAATTCATTTTTATTAGAATAAATAGATCGTTTATACATGCCTCTTGTATAAAAAAAATTTAGTAGATTTTAGCTTTCTAAATGATATTGATTTAATAAAATCATTCTACTAAGTTTCTAGATAGAGAATTTACAACGATCTTAAATCTTTGACACAGGAACAGGTGCCCGTCTCGATAATTGTCATCATCCCGATAGGAGATGAGTAAGTAATTAGTCTGTCCCCAAAATCCGAGCAACTAACATAGAATATACAAAATATATACAAGATATATACACATCGCAGGTCCTTGATACAACAGGTGAAATGATTGTTCCATCGATCATTATAAATTAATTGATTTTAAATCCTCATTTCTCAACAAGAAGTCGTAGCGTAATCGATAAGGTCACGGACATCGAAGCAGGAGACCAGGGTTCGATTCTGGGCAGCGAAGGATTTTTTTTCTTGTATTAATTTTTTTCCAATTTTTTTTATTCGGAATTAGATACATTTAATGCTATTATACCAGGAAAAAGTGAAATAAAATTTCTAGGTAAAAAATAAGCAGATTATTCAATAAAAAGATTCAACTGAATGATCACGGAAAGGTCACTGAAATGTATGTGCCATTCAGTCGACTGAATGGTAACTGAATGATCACGGAAAGGTCACGGGAAAGGGTCTTTTCAGTGACCTTTCAGTGACCATTCAGTGGCCATTCAGCCACCATTCAGTCGACTGAATGGTGGATTTTCATCCTGTGAGAAAAGTACAACATGATTAAAAAGCATATCTTAAACTTTCAATGGTTAAACTCAGGAGAAACATACTATTTGCCTTTGTCCCAGATATATCGACTACTAAGTACAAAGGGGGAGAAGGGTTTTTAGAAGGTTACATGTATATTTAAATGCAAATAAATTCTACCTGTCATGTAGTGGAGCAAAATATTAGCAACTACGTTCTTGAAAACACTTTTCCATGTCCAGAAAGATAATTTGGTCTGATATGACACCATAGACAATTCAGACAATCATGTCCAACATTTCTCAAGAGTGGAGAAAGTCAATAGGGCCAAACATCCCATGTAAAATGTTGAACACCCAACTAACTTACATCCCCTGTCTTGGTCAATCACAGATTAGTGTCAGCAATCACACAGCAAAAGTTGAATTTCAAAAGCTGAAAAGAAAAAGAGAAAATGTTAGAGACTGT
>NW_026926821.1:0-28549 GCF_032062105.1 Saccostrea cuccullata | reverse complement strand
AGGATTATGAAATGTTCTTACCTCGCTTAACCTTCAGTTCCCCTATAAAGATATAAAATAGTATATAATTATGTAAGTAAATCAGAAAAAAAATGAAGCAAGCATTTTTCTTTTCAATTTTAATGAATGTAAAAGTAATGATAAAAAATTTGTTGTTACGTGTAATGGGTCAAGAACAAAATCAACAACAATAAAATTATCAAAATTAAAAATACAATTGATAATTTTTTTTACCTGAACATTTCCTAATTTGGGCCACATATTCCTTAGCTTTGGCCGGGTTCAAGTCACAGTCATATAAATGATCTATTCCTCTTTCATATCTGTCGCTACCAGTGATTTCCTTCTCAATCTCAACAACTGACCTCCTTAATTCTCTCCAGTAATCTTCAAATTCCACGTCATCAACAGTACCATTGGTAGAGTGTCCAGAGATGGAATTACGTAAAATACGGATCCTTTCTATGCATGCAGCCAAGGAAAAATCACCTGCTCGAGGATGTTCCCCCCAACCAGCTATATGTGTCGGAATATTGCATATATTGCGCAAAATCTTGTAGAGTAAAGATAAATCCAGATCTCTGGATCTTATTGGCGGAACACTACTGGATGATGAATGTGGAGGATACAGCTTGTCTTTTTCTAGTTTATTCATTATTTTTTCCAGTTTTGATCTATTCTTATCCAACTCTGTTCTTAGATTGGCTGGCTTTATATAATGGCTGAGAATATCTCTCATGACGTCACTGCATATTGTCACCAGGAACTGACAGAGTCGTGCAAAATTTTCAGTAGTTTTCTTTGGGTCAAAGTACAACACTGAGGGGCTAGGTGCATCGGCCATGATCTAACATTTTCTTTGATACTTCGATCTCTGAAATAAACATTTACATCAAATTCAATCTGTTCTACTTTTCAACAGTATTTATCAAATTATATAGATATTAAATTCATATCTGTATCCACCTTTATTTGGCAAAACGCAATTTTTCTTTCATTTAAGATAAAACTAAACAAAACTATGCCCATATAAGATTAATTTTATAATTATAATGCAAGCCATTATTTTGTGAACTATTTGAAACTACCACTTAAGGACATACACAACGTACTTTACCTACACTGTACTGATAGTTTTTCAATATATTCTCAATTTGAGATTATTGTAGTACCATCAGATGTTAAAAAATATCAATTGATGAAATTTAAATGAATAATGCAAAGAAAAATATTCAAAAATTACTAAACATATATTATCGGTGTTTTGTTTTCCAGACTAGTTTTAAAATATTATGTACAACAGCATATACAGACATTAAAATGTAGTATACAGTCTCTTCATGTTTTAAACGCTTCAATTATAGGGAAAACACACAAAAGTTCAAACTACATTAAATTAGGAATAAGCGCTACTCCCAGAGTGCAACATAAATCTCGCATTTGGATTCGCTGAAATTGTACTGTGGAGGCTAATTCACCAAATTAAACTAAAAATCATCAGTAACTGTGCTGTATAATATATACTATTTTTGATTGAATTTCTAGAGAATGCGTTTTAAGCGAACTTGTAAAATCATGTATTGATTTGTCTTATTACGACTCACAAAAATTGAAACGCATTAATATCATTAATTAGTATATACACATATTATAAACAATCTTTTAAGTATCTTATCAATTGCATTTTTGCATTTAAAAGTACACTCGAACATCTGTGTTTATGAAAAAATGGATATTCTCCTTGCTTTTGATCGGAAATGAACATAAAAAATATAAATCGTGATTTAAAAGATCAAATGGACCAAACACAGAGACAAGTGAGATTTGAAATATGGCAAATAATATTTTGATCGGTCTAGTTTGCAAAATAGTTTATATAGTGTTAAAACATTTGTGATTTTTGATAGAGAATATATACACTGACAAGCGATTTTTTTTATTGATAAGGTATGAAATTGTTGTTAAAAATGAAAAGGTTAAAGTGACAAGTATCTCACATGAAACACCTAAATTTATTCAAGTTAATACTCTCAAGGGTAGGCGAAGCTTCAACAAAGGTCTAAATTTCACAATGATATACAAACAGAAACACATACGAAATGTTCTAAAAGTACATGATTTTTATTAGTTTCTGAAATAAAATACCTTCACCTATTGTTTATGCAGTGTGTGTTTCGTATTAGCATTTCATGTGTGCAGACTTTCCTGAGTCAAACAGGCCTAAGGACAAAGCTCCACATTTTTTTTTTGACAAATAAAACTTGTTGGGGGCAATATTTTCATTTTCATCAAACACACAATTCATTTCTTAACTTGAAGATGGAAAATTCAAGCCCTGTTGTCAATTTTGTGACATTTGATCATGTGGTAGATAAACCTAACATCTCTAATGTTACGCTTTTCTGAGGGAAATAATGCTGATTAATTACCATTATTTTAAAACCATGAATTATTTGTTAGTCAACATTTCACATTAATTCAAAATGAATTCATCGCCATGTTAAATATTTGAGGGCAGTTTTTGGTCTGTCATGCTCGATTAATGTGTCATATGTTAAGCATATTGTTTACCATTATAATACACCCATAAGCATAATATCTGATAACTGTTACATTTCATCAACAGAATACTTACAATATTGAATACTTTGAACCGAATTCAGGAATTTCATATCATCATTTACCTTGATTTCTGGATGCTTCTATATATAGAAAGGGGGATTTTTATCACTTTCGATCCTTTGGCAATTCTCGGGTGATTTTACCTTATATGTTGTAGGGTACCCGAGGCAGTCAAGGTGATCCGAATATGATCGATTTGAGTTGTGTTTCTAAATATAGAAATGGGTAGTTTCATTGATTTTGTTCTATTGACTGGCCTGCCTGTCTGATCCCCGATATACGAATGAGACAGAAAATGCCAGTCTATTTCGTTCGGGTGGTAGTGTTCTCAAGTAGCAGAGCTGTTCATTATTTTTAATGCGTTTTAGATGATTTATCTGAGCTATAAGCTTTATTGTTGTCCAAGAACAGAAAAAAATGAATCGCACTACCAAATAAACCCGTCTGTCATGCAGACCTTGTGTACAAGCGTCTTAGCGATGAGCGTGCATAGCTACATTGTATGTGCACTAAAACTGCACTTCTTACTCATCTACAAGTAGATTCACCTCTGCTGAGACACATATAATAAATTGACAAACAAAGTTTAAAAAAAGAATTTGAAGTTGTTTTTTTACAAACATTATTCAGATTTTATTATTATTGGAATTGTTTATGATCAAGAAAACACTGCTGAAGCAGTTCATTATTATTTTTTTTTATTTGCATTGGTTTTGATTGTTTCTCAGTAATTAAGAACAGTAACTCTTGTTGTACCATACTTGTGAGCTTCAGTACATAACTAGGGAGGAATGGTATGGTAATATGCCGCTTGACATTTGGTCTATAACTATATGCTGGAGCTGTAATTGACGCAATAATATTTTTGCTACATTTTGCATTTATTATGTTATTATGCTGTCCGTCCTCACGATGTGCAACATAGTCAGCAGAAATCATAATGGACATGATCCAAGTTATTATTCTCGTCAAAATGTTCATATGATAATTCAGGCGTTATTTTGTCATTGCCTTGATGAAATAATTCTTTATTGATAAAACATAAATGTTACGAATAAAAGTCGCTATATACTTTGTTTTAAAAGTGGTTAGGATACATGTACGTGATGAAAACTAATTTGGTCATTAATAACAATGAATTGTCATTGTGTAGAGAACTGCAGGTACGTTGTTTATCTCGGTTCTGTGGATGAGCCGAGCGTTACTATATCATTAAGTTGATAAACATGATCATCATGTTATAAACCAATACTCCGTACTTCTCTGGTTTTGTCCTTCTTTGATTGATTTTCTTAATGGTATTTTTTTTTTCAATGAAGATTTTAAATGATATTGTATAAAACAGCGTGCTTACATGTAGTCTGCTGAGAAATCCTAAGGACGTACACTATGTCATGAACCAGTAGGTATTGGTACTCAACAATTAAAAAAAGTACATTGTTGAGGATGCAACCGAAAAAAGTTACCTTAAGGGGGATGTACAACCCATATTGGATATAGTCTGGTGTAAAATGAGAAATACCAAGAATGCGCTTAATACTGTACTAAACTAGCCCAAAGTTACTCAAAGTGCTAATGCACTAATTACCTACTGTTAAAGACCAAAATTAGTAAACAATTAAGTTTATTTTGTTTTAATTAGCAGGAAATTAATCATGTTAGAACTGCGCAGCTACAGCATTCACGAGATGATACATGCATTGAAAATGGTGTTTGTTTGATTCATTGATAATATGGCTACAACCATTTGTTTCGCTTTTTTCTTGTCATTATCCATAATTCTTGAAAATTTGATTTTTCATATGGGTGTCTTCCTTAGGCAATGTGTTTATTTCGTCCGCCATTCCTCTGTCACACAGAGTTCGATTAGCATTGATTTTAGAATAAATGCGACCATAATAACATCAAGACAAGAAATTGCTAAGTAATAATCATTATGGAATATTACTACTGTTATTTGTTGCATCGCATCGTCTGAATAATGAAAAACGCGATTTTAACCCCACTCCAGCAAATCGGGAAAAACTGTTCTGTTTACAGCTCGAGTTTCCTCGTAAATATCATTCCACTGAGCACGTGGTTGGCATGTGCATATATCTGCTGTGGATAGATCCGTTTAATACAATGATTATATTTAATTTTTCATGGAACAAGTCTTGATAATTTGTTGGTTTCTTTAAAACTAATTAAAAAAAAAGAGATAAAAATGTCCTAAACATATGTGTTTACGGCGGGTATTTTTTCTGTGGCGATAGAAGTTATTTTCAAATGAGGCACTGCAAGGAGGATGCTTGGCATTTAATTTGAAAATGTTAAACAATATTCGGTGCATGAAAAACAAATTGTAATTACATGTCTTACATTCGAAAATTGGTACATATGTATATTTTGTTTAGAAGTTAGATAGAAAAAGTAGGCAGTTATAGGTATTTCCTTCAGGCACCTCACATAAATAGCTAGATTGTTTGCAATGACCAACACATTGTATGGAGTAATGTTTGGACATAAAAACGCATCATGTCTCATTATGTTGACAACGTTGTAAGCTCTCGCTCATTGAACATACGAAGCTTGATAAAATATATTGAGTTGTTTCTTTGAAATTTAGAAGCGAGCACAATGTTTGCAAAGAAAGGTCCATTGCATATGCTATGTCTATTATCGCAAAAAAAAGTGAGAGCCCCCCCCCCCCCCCACCGAAAATCCTATGTTTGTTTTTCAAAATAGTGCAAAAGATTAAAAAATTTTGCATTACTAAGTACATGATGGAATATGTACTAGCCTTATAAGATCACTTTTTATAAAAAATATTTGGTTGCCCTTTCTCCCGATCTACTGTCTAGAAATGGCCCGACTCATTTTTTTTTTACATCCCATTACACGATATTTTTTCTTTTTCTTCTGTCAACAATTATGTTTAAATTTTAAGGAATTTCTTTCTCACCGATAAATACAGACGCAATAATTTTCCCCTGAGTTGGGAAGACCACCAAACGTCATTTTAAAGATGGTATAAAATATTTAATTATGTTGATTTTTTTCTTTACTCTGAAAATTGTAATTTTGACAATATGGGCATATAGAATTTTCGTCACAAGTACCTGCATGACGTCATTTTCAGATTGTGACATCACAAACAAGGAGCAAAACTTCAGCATATGCTATTTATAGATATTTATATATAGTTTTGCTAATGTTTCTAATCTGAATTGTGGTTTTGTAGATATAGAGAAAGTTTGCGAACTTTTTGATAACCCCTCGTACTAGTAGGTATTGAAACAATGTCATTCATATCGATTATATGTGTCTAATTTCTTTGGGTTTTATTGGTGATAATTAAAATTTTGATAGCTAATATAAGTTATCCGTGGCAAACTTACAAACTCTTAATTTTTAACTTTGATCATTTTACCTTACCTGGAATCAAAGAGTTTAAGATTTTTTTTTATATCAATACGTATACTATTCAACAACTGTTCGATAATAATATTAAATAAATTACTTCAAGCCACACTATAACACTTTTCCTCTTTTAAAAATTTCATATTATTTGAAATATTTTGCAACTGTAATTCTCTTCTACATTTAAAGATTGTTATGTCCCTCCATATTAACAAGAGGTCTGGAAAACAAAATTCTGTGCTAAAAATAGACCACGTGCTGCTATCCATGAACTACTTTCATGGTTCTTTACACTCTTTTTGAAGACAACGGTACCTTGTTTTGAACTTGAAATTATCATTTAAAAGTGCAAAATTTAGACATTTTCTCAACAAATGGTTGTAGAGAGAACATTAATGCACGGTTTGCATATTTTTTTGGATTTTTTAAGGCTCTGCTGAATTCTGTAGCTGCGCAGTTCTAAAGAGCATATCAAAAGCATTTTTCTGCAAAAGTATAGATTATATATACACAACATGCATTCAGTTATGCATATTTATTGTATCTTTATCATAAGGACTTAAAATTTGATCAAAATATAATGTATTTTAGCCATTTGAAGAAATGTTTACATTTTGTTCTCACTGCACTAAAGGTGGCCGGACATCCCCCTTAAGCTATGAATATTGACTTACAAGATTTGAGAATATCACTATTTGGTATCGTTTGGAAACATTTGAATGCAGCAGTTAGACAGTTAGATGGAGCATGAATTCTTCCATTACACTAGCTCAGTTGACTACTCCGAGAGATATTCCGATTTGAGATCTTGAAACAGTAAAACAAATATCCACTTTTAAGGTAACGAACCACTGAGGTAAACTATTGCTATCTCTTAGAAACTGATTAAAAAGATTAAATCAGTTTATAACATCAAGGAGAGATACGGACAAAATTATGAATTTTATGGTCTACATCCACCTTGCGATAGGGCTGGGACAGAAAATCTTGAAAAAATATCATTTTAACTCCCGGTCACCAAGCAGACAAACTGTTGGTTATGATAAGAAGACGCACCGAGTTCTCGCAAGGCTGAAATTATTGTCACAGGGACAGGGTTCTGGTGCTACGGAAGAACTCTGTTGAACATACTCAATATTTATACTGAAAATGTATGATCTTTTAAACATCTCTCATCCTCTGTATTTAGATAAAACAGACAAAAAAAAAACAAAGATGTATGATTAAGGCGAGCAAGGCTGCTTCTTTAACCTGTAATGAATATAGTGTAATACTTTAATTCTTTGAAAATCTTCTCTGCCTGTTCCTGCATGGGTTTTAAATAACCTGGTAGGGGCCTAAATCAAGTTTATGAATATGATAAGTAAAATTGTGAAATGACCACTTGATCAGAGATTCTGATGTTTAGGCGGGGCTGTATAAATAATATAAAGAAAATTGATACATTGATCTCGTATCAGCGCATCTGCTCCTGGGGTGAACATGGTTATTTCGAAAAAGGCAGTTTCTTACATAACTGGGAAAGATTTTGCCCTAGAGCCAGGTGTTGAGCGGGTTGGACTCGTTTTGATTTTATAGAAAACATGTATTGATGTTTTGGTAAACACCCTCATCTCCTTTGTTATAAAGAAACAAACTACACTGGAATTATGTGCTCATTTATGATGAGTAAGTGTGTCTTTTCCGGAACTGTGACGTGTTCAGTCGCAGTATTAGATCCGGAGTTCCTAAGGCTGTACTGATTTTGAAGTAAGAATGTAAGAAGAAGGTACGGTTTGAGCTTTATTGTGCCCTAAAAATTTAATATTCTTGAAAAGTTATGAAATTGGCTTCAACAACAGTTGAGTAGATGAATATATATGATAAATCATTAAAGAATATGGCATGAAGAAGAGCCTTTCTTGAAATATGACATCATTAATTTGGTACATTTTTAAGTTTAAAGCAGAAAAGCTTCAAAATGACTCGTTTTTCTGCTAATTTCCGCTTTAAATTTTGGATATATTGTGCAAACAGCCATGAAAAATCATACAGTGTATATCTCAAAATCTTTCCGGGCGACGGTGGCAGAGTATGTTTTCTAAAAGAAAATTCCAATGAAAATTGATGTCTTTTGCAACTTTTTAAGAAAATACGGGAAAATGCACAAGTTAATGACGTCACAATTAGCATTTACGAGGTCATATGAGAAAAATCATTTGTGTATTCTTACTGCAAAGAATTCATATGATTCAGAAAGAATGAATTTTAATTTCTTAAATCATTTTTCATATTTTAGAAAACTATAGGGCTTTATTTGTATTGAAACTGTACCTTCTTCTTTATTTATTTGATAATTATCTGCTTCTGTGTATCAAGTTAACAGATTAAATGTTAATATGTGTTGAGAAAACATGGCCTTTTCTTTTCAAATACTAGTAGTGACTTTCATTTCCTTTGGTTCAGAATATGAACCCAATATAAAGTTGAAATATCAAACTCAGGTGACCTACAAGGTCTGTGGGCCTCTCGTGCAAGTAATTATTTTCAAATTGTATACTAGTAACATGCATATTTTGGACACTGTCTAGCCTAATTGGGACTTAACAATTATCCTTTTCATGAGGCCTTAACGAAAAGTAGGTCACAACGACCTACATTTGGAATGTCATAACTATATTTTAATAATTATTTCAGATATTAAGTTAATGAAAGTTTATCGTGAATACTTTTTGAATCCTTTAGTTGTATCTTAATATTTAAGATAATAAGAGGATTAGAACTACTTTTTAGTTGACTCAGTTTGTTGAAAGAAAGGTCTCAATGACTTACTTTTGGAATAGTAAAATCTAAAAAATTCAGATGTTTAGAATCTTGAAATCAGTCATCTTTGTCACAAGATGTATCTTTTTCTAGTAAATTTTCTGAATTTTAAACAAATGGAAATATTGAAATATTTTCGTTTGATCGTGTTGTTAATTGACATTTATCGTCTATAATCAGTAAAACATCAAAGTATGGAAAATGTGTCAGACTCTGTGGTATCTTTTAGTATACCAACCGCTTGAAAAGTGGGAAGGTATATGGTAATCGTGATGTCCGTTCGTCCGTCTGTTACGCTTTGGGGCACCAATTTCTTATCCGCAACTCCTCTTATACCACTGAATGAAATTTGATGACTTTCACATAATCTTTATTATATGTGGCCAATGTGACCTCTTATTTATCTTTTTGATCCGACACATAATTTAGGTTTCCCGTAACAAAACATGGACACCGTTTTTTTTAAATTCATATGGGAGGCGGGGTATAATTTAGTGAGCTCATTGCCCACAGTACTTTCGATAAGATGACATTTCGAAAGGTTTACGACAAGGACGACGCCAATATCACCGAAATGACAACAAACAAATTAAAAATCACTTGAGATTTCGACTAGGTGAGCTAAAATGGAGATATTTTAATTCTTATTTAAATTATTTTGACTTACTACATTTTATAATGAAAGTTTATGATTTGCTATAATAAATGTATTTATTCTATGGTAATCTTTAGCATGCATAGTTAGCAATAATACAGAGAATGTAAGCAGTTTAAGTGCATTTTAAAAAGTTACTTTATTCTTGAGATTTATTGGCCTGAATTGATGAATGATGTGACCTTGCAAAACAAGCAAGACATGTTTCTACAATAAATTACCTTGCGAAATATTAATTCACTAAACAAGAATTTTTTTGTACAAAAAGTAAATTAATTTTGTAAGTGTTAACACTAAAAATACTGTTGCTTCGGGTTATGTATGTTGAGATCGTTATCAAGTCCGGATTGAATCCTTCTTCAACTTAATGACAAATGTTTGTTTTTATGGCTTATAGAATGATGCATTCGGCAACTTGAGTTCAGTGTCACAGTGCTGTTTTTTTTTTCAGTCCAAAGAGCCCGAAGCTGATAAGACTGGCGATTGATCCTGAAGCTGATTTGACAGACGATTGCATCATCACAATATTGAAGGTAAAAATAAATACTTGCAATAAAAAATCAAAGTATCTGTAATGTCTCTTTATGACAAAATATTTCTCTATTATTTATTTTTTTTCTTTTATAATTCTACATTGTTTGCATGGCTTCATCAAAAATAAATTCAACTCAACTCAATACTCTAGAAAGGATGAGGTGACTTGCGGCCCCTGGTAAATTGACAAAAAATTAAATGTCAGAATTTTACTCATATTTTTGTATGTAACTAATCACTGATATGTATACCTATATGAAATACCATTTTTAACAAAAATAGAAACGTGATTTGAAAGATATAGATCTTTAATTTGGGTAGGGGTATCATGTTTACATCCAATTCCCATTGAAATTTGACCCCGCCCCACTCTTTGAAATCCTTCAAATATACGAGCGCAGGTAGGTACAATTTTCTCCTTTGGCTGGTCAGTGTATTTTATTGAAATCTACCTATATGTGAAAGGAGAAAATTGTACCTAACTGCCTCACATGCTATTTTAAAAAGAATGTAAAATCTCGCTGGCCTTTTCCATTATGAACAGATCGACGGAACAAGATTTTCTGACGTAAGAATAAATTCATATGCTAATCGAGGCACTGGCGATACTTTCTAACTGACCAATCAGCAGAATGAAGTTCGTTACGAGTGAGTACCACAAAAATACTATGGAAACATGCTTGGAATTTTACTGCTTTCCGATAATGTTTTAATGCATTTGAGTCACAGATTAGACACGGATCTACATATGTACAATTTCCAAGATTACAGTAAATTAAATTCATATACAATTACAAACAATTGATAAATATACATTAGTTTAAAGTTTTTGTAGCGTGTTTAGTGAGCAATTCGCTAGGTCTACACGTATTCCCGAGTATCAGTGAATACAACTTTCATATGCATTTCTTGTCCTAAAACCGTAAATGCTGAAAATCCATGCGTTTTATTAAGTATAAACAGTCTTGGCTGACCATTATAAACGTTTGAAATGTAGAAAACTATAAAGGTAAATAGACCTAAACCACGTGTCTTTGATAAAATGTAAATGTAGTAAACCAGCATGTTTTGTTGTTCTGTCATCGGATTGGACAATGACTATGTGCTAAATAATAATAATAGCCATATAAGGTCTTCTCGGACACGCGCATATCCCTCTATTGTACTAAAACCCGCCCATTCTCTTGCCATAAAAGAACATATTCTCACAAACCTGGCTGAATTTAGCTGCGATGGGGTCTAAAAAATCAAAGATAATGCAGTATTCCTTATAATTAAAATGTGTCTGAACTATTGAAACTATTCAAAAGGCGTCGTATTTATTCACTCATGTTTGAAAACTACAAACATCGTTGTAGATTAAATATAATTCGTCGTGGAAAAAGGGGCCCCAGATAGCAGTTATGTCACCTCATCCTTTATTCTACATTATAATTTTAATCCAGTGCACTTAAAATATGCAAAGTATGAATAGATTTTGCTGACTGTAAAGGCTATGAAACTATATAGTATACAATAACTTTTTGGGGAGAGGGGGGATAAATTGGATTTTTGAATTTCAACTAAAAATTTATAACAGTGAAGGTATAAATACATGTGCATGTACGTGTGTTGAAAGAACATCAGCTAGCTAATCCATTGAATATTTACATCTATGTATTCACTGACTGACAATTAATTTTCCCCCCAACACTAGTGAATGATGCGCGTGCCTATAGTTTCGGGTTAAATGTTAGATATATTTAAGACTATAGAGAACCTACAAACTTGTACTTTCTCTTTTTAATAGTAAGTTTTAATTAAATGTATTCTTAGAAAATATCTACTGTGTGAGACTGTGAGTATTTGTCTTACAGGTTCAATATACAGTCAGCCTCTCATAAGATAAAGAACAAATCCCAAGATCCAAGGCTTGCTTCAAAGTTAAGGTAACTACACACTGTTAAATAAACTTTGTTATAGTCTTCCCAAAAGTTTGGGATATCTTGGAATCACAATGTCTGTTTTTCTGCCGGTCTACTTGTCTGTAGTATTTTTTGTCCAAAAATAATATACATGTATTTGTATCAGAATCTTCTTAATTTTTTGACAATTTGAATTAATATATACTGTTTGAACATTCCAAATTTAATTGTCAAAATAACAAAAAATTGCTTTTTATGATTTTATTATGAAGCATATCTTTCAATAGTGTAATTGTTTTGCAAATTACATCATATGGTATAACATATTTAACGTAAGTTTTATCTTGTATCATATCTGTGTCAGTGAATTAGGCATACATTTCATGATTTGTTTGCTGATTATGATTTGTTTGCTGATTATACCTAAGTAACTTTTATAACTCATAGAATTTAAGAATTATTTTATTTTTACTTTTGAAATTTTTGTAGAGACCATTCTGTGCCACAAAGAAATTGTTCAGGAAGAGGAGAAGTGGTGGATATTCATTTTTGGTACGGTACAGTTCAAAGAGATTTTCAAAATGGTCATGGAAGATCAAAGGGAGGACAACTGAAAAAAATGAAAGATACAGAAGGAAAAAGAACAAGGAAATATATGGAATAATTATGAAATGGGGAGGATGTACACAATCTTGTCTGAATTTGAGCTGTGAAAATTTCCCATATTCTTATTGTATGCTGGAATAATCAATAACTTGATTTTTCATAAATTTACAATAGAGAATACATGACAAATGTTATTGCTGATATTTCAATTTTGCTTTGGACACTTTCATGTCATATGGTATTTTTATACATGAACTAATTATGTTATTCATTTGTACATGTACAGTATACATGTTTAACTACTAAATCATTTTGCTGAAATCTTATAATTTGTACTCATGTTAGAATATGTTAAATACATGTATCGACAAATGCTACTGACTTGTTTGTATATTTTCTTGTTTAGAATGTACACTGTGAAAAATAAGTTATTTCTCTTGATGAAAATAATTTTATCAAAAAAGTTGTGTAAGCATTTTAAGATATTTTAAAATATTTAACCAATGAAGATAGATCATTGTAATGTAATGAATTTTCATCTAAAGCAGAAATATCTGATTTTTAAATGTGTACAAGAATGTGAAAAATATTGAAAAAGAACACACATGTGTTTCATATGATTTACATATGATGTCCTTTTCATATGATTCTCATATGTAAATGGCTTGAAACACACTTAAATCATTCATATGAAAATCATATGTAGTTATTTTCATATGATTCACATATGTGGATCATATGTAAATCATATGATTTGCTTCATATGATTCACATATGATGCCCTTTTTCTATGATTCTCATATAAAACCAATCATATGAGAATCATATGATACTCATATGAGAATCATATGTGGCTAAGTTGCCTGTGTATCTTAAATTAAAAAAAAAAAAACTTGACAAGCATAAAAGAACCCCGAAAATTTTGTAGCTCGAAAATCCACAGGCACCTGATGTTAATTTATTTTTCTTTTTAAAAATATATAACCCCTACCTAAAAATATTTTTTTAGGTAGGGGTATATTTTTTTATTAAAAGAAAAATGAAAAATAAGTAAAGTCAGGTGCCTGTGCGAAAATCCTATTTCGTACTCTGGGGAATTTACTCATGAATACACAACTACATTGCCCTTATCTTACTCTACAACCCAAAAAGGGGGAAGGGCGATCTTTCAATGGTAAAATGTAAAAAGTATTTTTGGACCCCCCTACCCCCATTTTAAATTCCGTGCCTGTATGCATCTACTTTCCAAGAATACCCATGGTTAGAATTCTTGTGAAATTCAGTGCCTCACGCAGATGCACAACATACATAGTAAGATGTAACCTGTTAACAGAATAAAACTATTTAATCTCACTTAACCAGAGAGAGTCGCGGAGTTGATCCTTACGTCTCAGTCGTGTTCGAATCCCACTGTGGGACATGGAGACCGGTCCTTTGTATGAGATCGTATAAACCGAGGCCCCGTGTCGCAGTTGGTGGTGGCACGAATAAGATCCCTCATTGGTCAACGGTTGTAAGTGTCGAGAATAGGACAAAATTCGTAGCTCTCCACATGTTACATGGTGGCGTCTCCATATGAGTGAATGATTCTTGATAGGGACGTTCAATAATGTACAATCAATTAATGTTAACCTATAATAGAGAGAGAGAGAGTTTTCTCTGTCATACTGATTTAAGAAGACGTCTTAACCTAGGAAAAGAGAGAGAGAGTTTCATAGATGGATTTTCCGGGTGACCTCACAGGTGTTGATACCACCCTCTGAGGTAGAAATTGGAGTATACCCAATTATTCCCATGCACAATTCTTTCTTGCGATTTACTTAGTCTTATGGGGAGGGGGCTCCTCCAGTTTTGCCTACTTCCCTCCGACTTTGAGCTGCATTCCGTTTCACTCATGTAAATTGCGCACTATAAATTCAAGAATTCTGAATGATCAAATGGCACTCTATTTGACTTTAAATGTAACCAATATTTAAGTATATCGTCGAATTTAGAATATTAATAATTAAAAATAAATAATTTATATTTATAAATTTAAAAATATTCAATTTTTTTTTATTTTCACTCTTTTAAATAGTTTCATTATGATGACATAACGTGAAGCATTATATATTACAAAGAATTACAACTCTCTGATCCCTCACAGTGATTAAAAGCTTGGAGTATTTCTATGTCATAATGTTTTAAGACATCTTAGCTTCGAATAAGATAAGATAAGATAAGATGTTTATTAGGTACTTACAGGCCGTTGCCCACTGTACATATATAAACATCATATACATGTGTGGCATAAACATTTAATACAAAGTGCATAGCATGAAAATTGAAAAAAAAAGAAACAAAAAACAAAAACAGGAATAATACTATGTTGTGTAACCAAAATCATCATAGATCATAAGGTTAATATTTCTTGTCTCATGGACAAACATTTTTTTTTTTTGTAAAAACAGCTGTACGTTTGAGAACATTTTTGTCTTTGCTATTAAAAGCTGATCAATACAAACTGATACATCTTTTGTTGTGATGGACAATATTGAGACAAAAAATTTCTTCTCAAGTCTCCCAACATCGGACAATACGTAGTTTGTGAAAAGAACACCTAAAAGAAGCTAATACCTGTTTTAGAAGGGTAGCTTCGAGAGGAGAGGTAGCTCTTACAAGCAAGCTGTTTTTTGAACATAGTATAGAACGCACATTTTGATGAATCTGTTAATTGTGTATTCCAATCTTGTAGGGCACAGTCTCGCAGCCTTTGTTTTAATTCTGACAGAAAAGCCTTTGAATCTCCAGGTCCACCACTTAGCCAAACATCCCCAAAGCCGTAATGATTTAAGACTGATTTCAATTTAGATACCCAGTTTGGTGTTAAACGGTTATTGTACAAATACAAATTGCAAAAAATCTGAAAACACTGTTTTGGATATCTTGAAGATTCCATTTCTTGTAATTTTAACAAGTATTTCACTGGTTTCATCATGTCGGTCACACACAATGGAAGTCTTCCACATTCTCCTCTGGCCATTATATTGGTGGCTTTTCTGTTTATTCCTAATATCCACTTGCAGAAGTCGTTTGTACAGTTTCAATCTCTTCGATCACATCTGTTCCCCAGACTTCTGCCCCGTATGTTAGAATCGGAACAATAACACTATCAAACACACACTAGGTTCACGGTTATTCAAATTTTTCAAGGTGTGCTTCAATATATTCAACGCCTTTCGTGCCTGTAGTGCCAGTAACTTGCAACATTGGGACCATTTCAGTCTACAAGAGAATGTGATGCCAAGATACTTGTAGGAAGATTCCACTTCCATAGATTGTCCGTTAAACACCCATTTTTCTGTACCTGCAACTGCCCCGCCTCTGTTGAAAACCAATACTTTGGATTTGTCCATATTTACTGTTAAGTTCCATTTTGCGCAAAACTTTTCAAGTATATTTAGTTTTCTCTGTAGGCCGTTAGCTGTATCTGATATCATAAGAAGATCGTCCGCAAACAGGAGGGCAATTATGTCCAATATTTGGTTTGTAATATACATCCCTTGACACTGCAAATCACGTAACATCTCTATGAATTCATTTATGTACATCGAAAATAGCCATGGACTTAATATACAACCTTAACGAACACCAACATTACATGTAAAGTATTCAGTGATTTTGTTTCCAATCTTAACGCAGCTCAATACACGCTGGTAAATTGACTGTAATGTTGTAATCATCTTTCCATGTACACCTTTATTGATAAGGCAATAAAACAATTTTTTTACGGTCGATGGAGTCAAATGCTTTTGAGAAGTCGATAAAAGCACAATACACCTTCCCACGCTTTTTTGTGATATATTTCTGCACTATAGATTGTAGCGTAAAAATATTGTCAATTGTAGAATATCCTTGACGAAATCCAGCTTGTTCCTCGGGGATAAGTCCCAGGGTCTTTGACCATAAATTCAGTCTTTTGTTTAAAACTGATGTGAATATTTTACTACTGGAGTCAAGTAATGAGATTCCCCTGTGGTTATTGGGATCTTCTCTGTCTCCTTTTTTGAAAAGAGGAATAATCATCCTGTTATTCCAAGATTCTGGAAACTGACCAGAGTTGAAAATTTGGTTAAAAAGTTTCCGTAGGAGATCTCTCACATCTTTGTTGGAATTTTTGTAGAATTCATTTGGTATTCCATCTTGTCCCGGACTTTTATTATTTCGTAATCCCTTGATCACTTCCTGAATTTCTTCTTTTGTGATTTCTGCATTAAGAATCTCATCAGAGTTACAAGAACATAAATCACAACTTTCCTTGTGTCGTTCTAGTATATTGTTGACATGTTCGGTAAAGTCATCTACTGTGGTATCAGCTTCTTCCTTGTGAAATAAGTTGCTAAAGTATTAAGAGTTGATAAATATAGCACTGAGGTTACGGAGGTTGATGTACAGCTAGAGCATTTGTCTAAATTCAAGTGGGATATGAACAAATCTGTTGAATTTTTACAAAATATTTGTAGTACAGATGTGGTATTAGAAATCAATAGTACAATTGAGTTAGAGGACTTAAGTACGGAGGACAATGTCTGTAAATTGAGGGGTGTCTTGGAGAGGTGTGGTAGGCACATGGAAGTAAAAGGAAGAAAAATTACTGAGACAAACACAGAAAAAACTAACCAAAAGTGGTTCGACAAAGAGTGTGAACTACTTAAGAAAAAAGAGTGTGAACTTCTTAATAAATACAGAACAACACGCACATCAGAACAGTTAGATGAATACCTTGAATGTAAGAAACAATATAAGGATCTATGTGTGAAAAAAAAAGATACAGAGAACTTATGAAAAACATATTGTGTGAAGCAACTAAAGATTCTACTGAGTTCTAGAAAACTATAAAGCTGCAGAAGTCAAGTCAATTAATAGTAAAAAAAAACAATCAGTTTTTTTGCCTAGGAAGTGGGTGGAATACTTTAGCAACTTATTTCACAAGGAAGAAGCTGATACCACAGTAGATGACTTTACCGAACATGTCAACAATATACTAGAACGACACAAGGAAAGTTGTGATTTATGTTCTTGTAACTCTGATGAGATTCTTAATGCAGAAATCACAAAAGAAGAAATTCAGGAAGTGATCAAGGGATTACGAAATAATAAAAGTCCGGGACAAGATGGAATACCAAATGAATTCTACAAAAATTCCAACAAAGATGTGAGAGATCTCCTACGGAAACTTTTTAACCAAATTTTCAACTCTGGTCAGTTTCCAGAATCTTGGAATAAAAGGATGATTATTCCTCTTTTCAAAAAAGGAGACAGAGAAGATCCCAATAACCACAGGGGAATCTCATTACTTGACTCCAGTAGTAAAATATTCACATCAGTTTTAAACAAAAGACTGAATTTATGGTCAAAGACCCTGGGACTTATCCCCGAGGAACAAGCTGGATTTCGTCAAGGATATTCTACAATTGACAATATTTTTACGCTACAATCTATAGTGCAGAAATATATCACAAAAAAGCGTGGGAAGGTGTATTGTGCTTTTATCGACTTCTCAAAAGCATTTGACTCCATCGACCGTAAAAAAATTGTTTTATTGCCTTATCAATAAAGGTGTACATGGAAAGATGATTACAACATTACAGTCAATTTACCAGCGTGTATTGAGCTGCGTTAAGATTGGAAACAAAATCACTGAATACTTTACATGTAATGTTGGTGTTCGTTAAGGTTGTATATTAAGTCCATGGCTATTTTCGATGTACATAAATGAATTCATAGAGATGTTACGTGATTTGCAGTGTCAAGGGATGTATATTACAAACCAAATATTGGACATAATTGCCCTCCTGTTTGCGGACGATCTTCTTATGATATCAGATACAGCTAACGGCCTACAGAGAAAACTAAATATACTTGAAAAGTTTTGCGCAAAATGGAACTTAACAGTAAATATGGACAAATCCAAAGTATTGGTTTTCAACAGAGGCGGGGCAGTTGCAGGTACAGAAAAATGGGTGTTTAACGGACAATCTATGGAAGTGGAATCTTCCTACAAGTATCTTGGCATCACATTCTCTTGTAGACTGAAATGGTCCCAATGTTGCAAGTTACTGGCACTACAGGCACAAAAGGCGTTGAATATATTGAAGCACACCTTGAAAAATTTGAATAACCGTGAACCTAGTGTGTGTTTGATAGTGTTATTGTTCCGATTCTAACATACGGGGCAGAAGTCTGGGGAACAGATGTGATCGAAGAGATTGAAACTGTACAAACGACTTCTGCAAGTGGATATTAGGAATAAACAGAAAAGCCACCAATATAATGGCCAGAGGAGAATGTGGAAGACTTCCATTGTGTGTGACCGACATGATAAAACCAGTGAAATACTTGTTAAAATTACAAGAAATGGAATCTTCAAGATATCCAAAACAGTGTTTTCAGATTTTTTGCAATTTGTATTTGTACAATAACCGTTTAACACCAAACTGGGTATCTAAATTGAAATCAGTCTTAAATCATTACGGCTTTGGGGATGTTTGGCTAAGTGGTGGACCTGGAGATTCAAAGGCTTTTCTGTCAGAATTAAAACAAAGGCTGCGAGACTGTGCCCTACAAGATTGGAATACACAATTAACAGATTCATCAAAATGTGCGTTCTATACTATGTTCAAAAAACAGCTTGCTTGTAAGAGCTACCTCTCCTCTCGAAGCTACCCTTCTAAAACAGGTATTAGCTTCTTTTAGGTGTTCTTTTCACAAACTACGTATTGTCCGATGTTGTGAGACTTGAGAAGAAATTTTTTGTCTCAATATTGTCCATCACAACAAAAGATGTATCAGTTTGTATTGATCAGCTTTTAATAGCAAAGACAAAAATGTTCTCAAACGTACAGCTGTTTTTACAAAAAAAAAAATGTTTGTCCATGAGACAAGAAATATTAACCTTATGATCTATGATGATTTTGGTTACACAACATAGTATTATTCCTGTTTTTGTTTTTTGTTTCTTTTTTTTTCAATTTTCATGCTATGCACTTTGTATTAAATGTTTATGCCACACATGTATATGATGTTTATATATGTACAGTGGGCAACGGCCTGTAAGTACCTAATAAACATCTTATCTTATCTTATCTTATTCGAAGCTAAGATGTCTTAAAACATTATGACATAGAAATACTCCAAGCTTTTAATCACTGTGAGGGATCAGAGAGTTGTAATTCTTTGTAATATATAATGCTTCACGTTATGTCATCATAATGAAACTATTTAAAAGAGTGAAAATAAAAAAAAATTGAATATTTTTAAATTTATAAATATAAATTATTTATTTTTAATTATTAATATTCTAAATTCGACGATATACTTAAATATTGGTTACATTTAAAGTCAAATAGAGTGCCATTTGATCATTCAGAATTCTTGAATTTATAGTGCGCAATTTACATGAGTGAAACGGAATGCAGCTCAAAGTCGGAGGGAAGTAGGCAAAACTGGAGGAGCCCCCTCCCCATAAGACTAAGTAAATCGCAAGAAAGAATTGTGCATGGGAATAATTGGGTATACTCCAATTTCTACCTCAGAGGGTGGTATCAACACCTGTGAGGTCACCCGGAAAATCCATCTATGAAACTCTCTCTCTCTTTTCCTAGGTTAAGACGTCTTCTTAAATCAGTATGACAGAGAAAACTCTCTCTCTCTCTATTATAGGTTAACATTAATTGATTGTACATTATTGAACGTCCCTATCAAGAATCATTCACTCATATGGAGACGCCACCATGTAACATGTGGAGAGCTACGAATTTTGTCCTATTCTCGACACTTACAACCGTTGACCAATGAGGGATCTTATTCGTGCTAGCACCTACTGCGACACGGGGCCTCGGTTTATACGATTTCATCCGAAGAACCGGTCTCCAAGTCCTACAGTGGGATTTGAACAAGACTGAGACGTAAGGATCAACTCCTTACTCTGCGACTCTCTCAGGTTAAGTGAGATTAAATTTTATTCCGTTAACAGGTCACATCGTACTATGTATGTTGTGCATCTTCGTGAGGCACTGAATGTCATAAGAATTCTAACCATAGGTATTCTTGGAAAGTAGATGCATACAGGCACGTAATTTAACATGGGGGAAGGGAGGTCCAAACATACTTTTTACATTTTACCATTGAAAGATCGCCCTTCCCCCTTTTTGGGTTGTAGAGTAAGATAAGGGCAATGTAGTTGTGTATTCATGAGTAAATTCCCCAGAGTACGAAATAGGATTTTCGCACAGGCACCTGACGTTACTTATTTTTCATTTTTCTTTTAATAAAAAAATATACCCCTACCTAAAAATAAATTATTTTTAGGTAGGGGTTATATTTTTTGTTATTTAAAGAAAAATAAAGTAACATCAGGTGCCTGTGGATTTTCTAGCTACAAAATTTTCGGCGTTCTTTTTCGCTTGTCAAGTTTTTTTTTTTTAATTTAAGATACACAGGCAACTTAGCCACATATGATTCTCATATGAGTATCATATGATTCTCATATGATTGGTTTTATATGAGAATCATAGAAAAAGGGCATCATATGTGAATCATATGAAGCAAATCATATGATTTACATATGATCCACATATGTGAATCATATGAAAATAACTACATATGATTTTCATATGAATGATTTAAGTGTGTTTCAAGCCATTTACATATGAGAATCATATGAAAAGGACATCATATGTAAATCATATGAAACACATGTGTGTTCTTTTTCAATATTTTTCACATTCTTGTACACATTTAAAAATCAGATATTTCTGCTTTAGATGAAAATTCATTACATTACAATGATCTATCTTCATTGGTTAAATATTTTAAAATATCTTAAAATGCTTACACAACTTTTTTGATAAAATTATTTTCATCAAGAGAAATAACTTATTTTTCACAGTGTACATTCTAAACAAGAAAATATACAAACAAGTCAGTAGCATTTGTCGATACATGTATTTAACATATTCTAACATGAGTACAAATTATAAGATTTCAGCAAAATGATTTAGTAGTTAAACATGTATACTGTACATGTACAAATGAATAACATAATTAGTTCATGTATAAAAATACCATATGACATGAAAGTGTCCAAAGCAAAATTGAAATATCAGCAATAACATTTGTCATGTATTCTCTATTGTAAATTTATGAAAAATCAAGTTATTGATTATTCCAGCATACAATAAGAATATGGGAAATTTTCACAGCTCAAATTCAGACAAGATTGTGTACATCCTCCCCATTTCATAATTATTCCATATATTTCCTTGTTCTTTTTCCTTCTGTATCTTTCATTTTTTTCAGTTGTCCTCCCTTTGATCTTCCATGACCATTTTGAAAATCTCTTTGAACTGTACCGTACCAAAAATGAATATCCACCACTTCTCCTCTTCCTGAACAATTTCTTTGTGGCACAGAATGGTCTCTACAAAAATTTCAAAAGTAAAAATAAAATAATTCTTAAATTCTATGAGTTATAAAAGTTACTTAGGTATAATCAGCAAACAAATCATAATCAGCAAACAAATCATGAAATGTATGCCTAATTCACTGACACAGATATGATACAAGATAAAACTTACGTTAAATATGTTATACCATATGATGTAATTTGCAAAACAATTACACTATTGAAAGATATGCTTCATAATAAAATCATAAAAAGCAATTTTTTGTTATTTTGACAATTAAATTTGGAATGTTCAAACAGTATATATTAATTCAAATTGTCAAAAAATTAAGAAGATTCTGATACAAATACATGTATATTATTTTTGGACAAAAAATACTACAGACAAGTAGACCGGCAGAAAAACAGACATTGTGATTCCAAGATATCCCAAACTTTTGGGAAGACTATAACAAAGTTTATTTAACAGTGTGTAGTTACCTTAACTTTGAAGCAAGCCTTGGATCTTGGGATTTGTTCTTTATCTTATGAGAGGCTGACTGTATATTGAACCTGTAAGACAAATACTCACAGTCTCACACAGTAGATATTTTCTAAGAATACATTTAATTAAAACTTACTATTAAAAAGAGAAAGTACAAGTTTGTAGGTTCTCTATAGTCTTAAATATATCTAACATTTAACCCGAAACTATAGGCACGCGCATCATTCACTAGTGTTGGGGGGAAAATTAATTGTCAGTCAGTGAATACATAGATGTAAATATTCAATGGATTAGCTAGCTGATGTTCTTTCAACACACGTACATGCACATGTATTTATACCTTCACTGTTATAAATTTTTAGTTGAAATTCAAAAATCCAATTTATCCCCCCTCTCCCCAAAAAGTTATTGTATACTATATAGTTTCATAGCCTTTACAGTCAGCAAAATCTATTCATACTTTGCATATTTTAAGTGCACTGGATTAAAATTATAATGTAGAATAAAGGATGAGGTGACATAACTGCTATCTGGGGCCCCTTTTTCCACGACGAATTATATTTAATCTACAACGATGTTTGTAGTTTTCAAACATGAGTGAATAAATACGACGCCTTTTGAATAGTTTCAATAGTTCAGACACATTTTAATTATAAGGAATACTGCATTATCTTTGATTTTTTAGACCCCATCGCAGCTAAATTCAGCCAGGTTTGTGAGAATATGTTCTTTTATGGCAAGAGAATGGGCGGGTTTTAGTACAATAGAGGGATATGCGCGTGTCCGAGAAGACCTTATATGGCTATTATTATTATTTAGCACATAGTCATTGTCCAATCCGATGACAGAACAACAAAACATGCTGGTTTACTACGTTTACATTTTATCAAAGACACGTGGTTTAGGTCTATTTACCTTTATAGTTTTCTACATTTCAAACGTTTATAATGGTCAGCCAAGACTGTTTATACTTAATAAAACGCATGGATTTTCAGCATTTACGGTTTTAGGACAAGAAATGCATATGAAAGTTGTATTCACTGATACTCGGGAATACGTGTAGACCTAGCGAATTGCTCACTAAACACGCTACAAAAACTTTAAACTAATGTATATTTATCAATTGTTTGTAATTGTATATGAATTTAATTTACTGTAATCTTGGAAATTGTACATATGTAGATCCGTGTCTAATCTGTGACTCAAATGCATTAAAACATTATCGGAAAGCAGTAAAATTCCAAGCATGTTTCCATAGTATTTTTGTGGTACTCACTCGTAACGAACTTCATTTAGCTGATTGGTCAGTTAGAAAGTATCGCCAGTGCCTCGATTAGCATATGAATTTATTCTTACGTCAGAAAATCTTGTTCCGTCGATCTGTTCATAATGGAAAAGGCCAGCGAGATTTTACATTCTTTTTAAAATAGCATGTGAGGCAGTTAGGTACAATTTTCTCCTTTCACATATAGGTAGATTTCAATAAAATACAGTGACCAGCCAAAGGAGAAAATTGTACCTACCTGCGCTCGTATATTTTATGGGCTTCAAAGAGTGGGGCGGGGTCAAATTTCAATGGGAATTGGATGTAAACATGATACCCCTACCCAAATAAAAGATCTATATCTTTCAAATCACGTTTCTATTTTTGTTAAAAATGGTATTTCATATAGGTATACATATCAGTGATTAGTTACATACAAAAATTTGAGTAAAATTCGGACATTTAATTTTTTGTCAATTTACCGGGGGCCGCAAGTCACCTCATCCTTTCTAGAGTATTGAGTTGAGTTGAATTTATTTTTGATGAAGCCATGCAAACAATGTAGAATTATAAAAGAAAAAAAATAAATAATAGAGAAATATTTTGTCATAAAGAGACATTACAGATACTTTGATTTTTTATTGCAAGTATTTATTTTTACCTTCAATATTGTGATGATGCAATCGTCTGTCAAATCAGCTTCAGGATCAATCGCCAGTCTTATCAGCTTCGGGCTCTTTGGACTGAAAAAAAAAACAGCACTGTGACACTGAACTCAAGTTGCCGAATGCATCATTCTATAAGCCATAAAAACAAACATTTGTCATTAAGTTGAAGAAGGATTCAATCCGGACTTGATAACGATCTCAACATACATAACCCGAAGCAACAGTATTTTTAGTGTTAACACTTACAAAATTAATTTACTTTTTGTACAAAAAAATTCTTGTTTAGTGAATTAATATTTCGCAAGGTAATTTATTGTAGAAACATGTCTTGCTTGTTTTGCAAGGTCACATCATTCATCAATTCAGGCCAATAAATCTCAAGAATAAAGTAACTTTTTAAAATGCACTTAAACTGCTTACATTCTCTGTATTATTGCTAACTATGCATGCTAAAGATTACCATAGAATAAATACATTTATTATAGCAAATCATAAACTTTCATTATAAAATGTAGTAAGTCAAAATAATTTAAATAAGAATTAAAATATCTCCATTTTAGCTCACCTAGTCGAAATCTCAAGTGATTTTTAATTTGTTTGTTGTCATTTCGGTGATATTGGCGTCGTCCTTGTCGTAAACCTTTCGAAATGTCATCTTATCGAAAGTACTGTGGGCAATGAGCTCACTAAATTATACCCCGCCTCCCATATGAATTTAAAAAAAACGGTGTCCATGTTTTGTTACGGGAAACCTAAATTATGTGTCGGATCAAAAAGATAAATAAGAGGTCACATTGGCCACATATAATAAAGATTATGTGAAAGTCATCAAATTTCATTCAGTGGTATAAGAGGAGTTGCGGATAAGAAATTGGTGCCCCAAAGCGTAACAGACGGACGAACGGACATCACGATTACCATATACCTTCCCACTTTTCAAGCGGTTGGTATACTAAAAGATACCACAGAGTCTGACACATTTTCCATACTTTGATGTTTTACTGATTATAGACGATAAATGTCAATTAACAACACGATCAAACGAAAATATTTCAATATTTCCATTTGTTTAAAATTCAGAAAATTTACTAGAAAAAGATACATCTTGTGACAAAGATGACTGATTTCAAGATTCTAAACATCTGAATTTTTTAGATTTTACTATTCCAAAAGTAAGTCATTGAGACCTTTCTTTCAACAAACTGAGTCAACTAAAAAGTAGTTCTAATCCTCTTATTATCTTAAATATTAAGATACAACTAAAGGATTCAAAAAGTATTCACGATAAACTTTCATTAACTTAATATCTGAAATAATTATTAAAATATAGTTATGACATTCCAAATGTAGGTCGTTGTGACCTACTTTTCGTTAAGGCCTCATGAAAAGGATAATTGTTAAGTCCCAATTAGGCTAGACAGTGTCCAAAATATGCATGTTACTAGTATACAATTTGAAAATAATTACTTGCACGAGAGGCCCACAGACCTTGTAGGTCACCTGAGTTTGATATTTCAACTTTATATTGGGTTCATATTCTGAACCAAAGGCAATGAAAGTCACTACTAGTATTTTAAAAGAAAAAGCCATGTTTTCTCAACACATATTAACATTTAATCTGTTAACTTGATACACAGAAGCAGATAATTATCAAATAAATAAAGAAGAAGGTACAGTTTCAATACAAATAAAGCCCTATAGTTTTCTAAAATATGAAAAATGATTTAAGAAATTAAAATTCATTCTTTCTGAATCATATGAATTCTTTGCAGTAAGAATACACAAATGATTTTTCTCATATGACCTCGTAAATGCTAATTGTGACGTCATTAACTTGTGCATTTTCCCGTATTTTCTTAAAAAGTTGCAGAAGACATCAATTTTCAGTGGAATTTTCTTTTAGAAAACATACTCTGCCACCGTACGCCCGGAAAGATTTTGAGATATACACTGTATGATTTTTCATGGCTGTTTGCACAATATATCCAAAATTTAAAGCGGAAATTAGCAGAAAAACGAGTCATTTTGAAGCTTTTCTGCTTTAAACTTAAAAATGTACCATGATGTCATATTTCAAGAAAGGCTCTTCTTCATGCCATATTCTTTAATGATTTATCATATTCATCTACTCAACTGTTGTTGAAGCCAATTTCATAACTTTTCAAGAATAATTGTTGCCGGATGACCAAGCGTGTTATCCATTCTAATTGAATACTCAATAAAACACAAGTCCAAAGAGTTTCAAATATATATTCTGTTTTTAAAACTACAATAATTCACTGGAATCGTACACGTAGTGTTCCTCGTTGCGCACACTCCCCTCTCGGGTTGGGACCTACTCATAAAGAAACAATACACAATATTAAGTTACAAGTTACTACACAAATTATTACACAAATGGTTAACCATACTTTACACATAGCATATAGCCTATAGCATATAGCTTATAGCATACAGCATACAGCATATAGCCTATAGCCTATAGCAGCACTGCGTTTTTATACACACTTGCACTTAATTACTCGTTACACTTATTCAACACTACACATGTTCAAGTAGAGATGTATTTAAATATACACTAGATACGTTTATGAAACGTTACACTAACGGAACACCATACTTGAAAACCAGCGAACTTTTACAACACAACTATTTATAGAAACGAAAACTATACAAACACGCTTAACATAATGAACAATTTCAACATTTACGGAATATTAAACACAATTAAAAACATGCTATTTGAACAAAGTTACCCAGGACCTTGAAATTAACAAAAACTGAATGAAAGAATAAATAAAACTCGTACTCACCTCAGAAGCTGAGTGTCTGTATCTAATAAACTTGTACTTAGAAAATATTATTGACATTGTCTCAAATTTAACTGGCTAAGGATGGAATTCACACATTTACAGAATTATCAAAGACCCGTGCATGTTCTAGCGTAACACGGCAAGAAAAGAGAGTGATTCACTCAACTGTGCTCGTTAAATAGACTTGAAGAATTGAGGCTCCATAAAGGATAAAATAGTAGAGGTCACCTACAGGATAACTGAGTATTATACAAATAAAAACATACAAGTAGAGTAAATGTGACAATAATAAATCATTCTTTTTTTTTGGTGTTGCTGCTGGCCCCTACCCCGTCCGCACACTACACACATGCACCCTTCTTTCAAGATTCCTGGATTCTCAGCTGCATGCATAAGCTGAATGTCAAAATAGTTGTTTTTTTATTTTGTCTTTACACATATGTACATGTATGTATATCAGTACATGGATACACATGTACCAGTAGTCCTTTTCCTCAATTCAAGACCATATTTCTCTTTATGAATGGGCTCTCATTTTTTAAAGAAAAAAATGTATTTGTACGAAACGTTCTGATGGATACTCAGAATATGAATCTAGTTAGTATATATTTTATTGACCATAGCAAGTACAAGTGCCAGTTCTTAAGTTAGGGGTGCATAATTCATGAGTATATCATGTTTAACGATAAATTTTCAGTAGATATGACTTTTATATCAGGATTATTGTTTTGTTTTTTTGTTTTTTTGGCACGAATTATATAGAATGATCTGTCTAGGATATTTGCTTGACATTTATTTTCCGTTTTCCGTTCCATTCCGCTTTCCGTTTTCCGTTTTCCGTTCCGCGTTTTAGCAACACCCTTAAATGTCAAAGTAAATCAATAAGTTATCTTTCCGTGTTAATTCACATAGGAAATCATAAAGTATACTTTTCAAATGTATGAAATTTTAAATTAAACCCCCAAAAAGAGGATTAATTAAAAAAAAAGTAGTCAATATATGAGCAGGCAATACAGTATTTCTCTTCTTGTTTGCAAAAGCATAATATTTTTAAAGCATATTGTTTCTTATTTCCCTAACAAAAAATTTTATAATTAATAATAGTGATTCAATTTTTTCGTTATAGTAAATCAAATTATTTATCATGAATTTCAGAAAGATATATTTTATTTGGTAAAATTACTACATTTTTTTTCTCAAGAAAATTCACCTCATTTTTTTTTTTCATTTTAATCCATTTTTTCTTTTTTCTTAAATCCACAACGGCTAGCCATTGAAGAGACTGCATATATAACAAGTTAATAAACCTTTCGCTTCGCTAAAAATACAGACTCCTGGATGCTGCACAAT
>NW_026926820.1:0-28168 GCF_032062105.1 Saccostrea cuccullata | reverse complement strand
GTTAAAACTTAAGGACATACGAAACAAAGTTTGAATTTTTTTGTTTTTTTTTTGGGGTTGGAGGTCAAATTTTTATAGGAACTGAATGCTACATTTTATTTTCTATATATGTTGTTGAACACTTTTTCTAGGTAACAAGTCTGGATAAACAAAACATCTCAAATATATTTTAAATACTTTTTGTGTGATTTCTATGAATTATACAAGAAATCTCATCAGTTGATATCTTTTCCAACATGAATTTTACAAGATTTTTCATCAATTGATATCTTTTCCAACATGAATTATACAAGAATTTTCAGTAATTGATATCTTTTCCAACCCTCTGGTAGGGTATGCTGAATTTTTGTCTACTAACTTTTGATGGCATTTCAGTAGCAAGTGCAGGAATTTTGTAGCAGGGCTGAGAGAGGGAGGGGACATACATATGTTGCAGTGTAGGTAAAAAAAAAAGTGGAGAAAGTGAAAGCATTCCAAAAAAAAATGGTACTGAAAGAAGTTGAACCTAACATCCCCCCCCCCTTTTCGAAATCAGTTTACGTCTTGACAATGCACATAATTATTCCCTTTTTTCTTGTCAGTTTTTTTGTAGGTCTACGCTTGTGTATAGAAGGCAAGGGGGGTCTGGTGGATGTACTGAAGCCCCCAATGGATCTTTTAATGAGGAGCGCTAATTTATACCCCACAGGAGCAGATATATACTCAGTGTCCTTTCGTTAATGCCCATATATAGTTAGTGTGTCCCTGCAGTGTGTATTTCCCCAAGAAGGATGTCCCACACGTACTCCACAAATGAAAGGGTTACTGCTAAAATTTTTGTTGATCCTGGTCCTTTCATCTCGGCTTTGCAGAATTTAACTTTTTCCAACGCAACACTGACTTGGTTAGATACGGATACACATATGAAACCTGAAATAAAGAGATTGGCTAATATATCGTGTACCATATAAAATGTTAGATATGTCTTCAAATTATAAAGTGTATTTTCTTTTGCCTGTGGAGTGAAAACGCCAAATTGGGTACCGCAAGATGTACTACAATTTTTACAAATATATATTTTTTAAATGAGCTCTAGTTTATTTGTACTTGGTCTGGCAAGGTTTCATAGGCTTGTAAAAAATACTTTTAGGGTGAGATATTCAAAACTGTCTTTATTCTCATACAAACATAACAAATGCAAGTAGTAGAATGAAAAATTAAAGTTCAAAATGTTAAAAACTGTTGCTTCAGATTGTTTAAAATCTCAAAATGCCGTACAGTGGAATTTCAATTTGCCGTACACAGTTGTTGAAACAATTTACAATAAGCCGTACACCCTGAAAAATAATATTTGCTTTGTTTTGATGTAAATAAACAGTTTGTATCATTAACTTTGATATAAGAAGTTCAGAAATATAGTTTAAAAGGACATGCGTGTGTGAACATTACTAAATTGTTTGAAACAATCGAAAAAGCAGCTTCAAACTTTCTCAGGTAGAATTTTCTCCGGTACCAGGTGTCATGTTTTGATTAGTTTAAATAAAATGACGTTCCCAAACGCTGCGGAACGAATAAAATCTAAAAGTGTAGCATACTCTTTATGTCGGAGAAATACATATAGAAGACTTATGTGGACGAATTTTTTGACAAATTAAAATAAATTCCAACCTGTGTCCTGTTCAAACGTGAAGAACTCCTCGCCTCGATGGTAGCAATATCCGGTGTCGGTAACACACAGTGGTTATTATGAAGTCAAATGTACTATGACGTCATAGTTAACAGCTCTTTGCGCACAGGTAAAAGTACGGGAAATTTTCAAGTTCTTAATAAAATGCAGATATACATATGCATATATAATTAAATCTAATTGATATACATTACATCAGATTGTTAAGCTTTGGTTTTAACGCACAAATAAAATGTTTTTCTTTCTGACGTCTACTTATATCATTTCCTCCTGCTACTTTATAAAACGGAAATATCGTAAATTTCTTTTGTCCGCACACGTCTAAATGTTCACTTAATGGTATTTGTCTATACTCCGGAGTGTTAATCTGTTGCTTGTGGGTCAAGAACCCGGGTACGGAGGGTGTTACTGGTCTCACCTATATAATACTCACTACAGTATATATATATATATGCGATTTACTCTTAGTGTAAAATTCATGTAAGAGTTTTGTCAAAATTGCATGAAATTTTCAAAAAAAAAAATCAATAAAAATACTGTTAAGAGGGGTCTGTTGGCGTGTGTAAAATTTGTCGTTTTGCCTACTCAAAGGTATGGGAATATTTTTAGAGTAATTAATTTTAGCGGACGTGGGGTATAAGCTTTTTGCAGGTTGACACTAAAAAGAATCCCCACTATTTTAGCGATAACAATTTAAGCGGATCATCATCAAAACGCCAAAATAAGCACCCCGCTAAAATAATCAGGTATACAGTATTCATGTTTAAAAGAAAATCAGAAATTTGATATTTAAAAAAAATGACAAATATATTATGTATATGCCAAAACACTTTTAGTCAGAAAATTCTGGCATAAAATGAAATACAGTGTCGATTTTTTTTTTCCCAAAAAGTCGCCCGCGTGGCCCAGTGTTTAGATCGCCTGCTGTAGAGTCGGGGAAGTAAGAAGCTGATCTTTGTGTCGCAGGTTCGAACCCGACTGCAGGACGTGGGGATCGGTCCTTTGGATGATACCGTAGAAACCTAGATACCCTGTCTCAGTAAGACTCTAGCACGAAAAAGGTCCCTATTGATTGCCAAGTATAATTCAACATTAGATGGTTTTCATCAGCAATTTGGGGCATCTCCATATGAGTGAAAAATTTTCGAGAGGGACGTTAAACAGCATACATACAATCATTTTTTCAAGCCATTCCAAAATTAGCTGCAGCGCTGTTCAGCTCTCTGCTTGAGAAAATTCAGATAAAGCACAGATCCTAGCGTTGTCAAACCTTCGATTAACACCGACGATTTGCGTCGCTCACTACATTTTTTTTTAATTTCTTATATTTTATACTTCCACAGCTTTGAAATTTTCTATACATTAAACGTCGATGCCTGAATATATACGTACCTCTGAACCCAAAAAATGGCTGTTTGTCGTCACCTAACGTTACGACGAAAGAGGATAGCTTTAACCGACATTATGAAACTATATACAGGACTGTTTCGGACCGTTAAAAGGCAAATAAAGTATGAAGTATAAGGGTTAGGCGAAATCTATAAATTATTATAAATACATCTGGAAAAGACAAGAAGAAAGCTTAAACTTCACGAAAAAAATACCTGAATAACAACAATGAGCAGAGAATAGATAAATAAAAGTTTTTACAATGCTTCGATCTTTAGCTCTCTGCTTTATCTTTCAATTTTCCCAAGCAGAGAACTACATTATCATCTTTTTCGAAATTAATAACCCGCGAGAGCTTTGTTTTGACGTCGTAGGTGATGCACAGACAAAGTTATGTTTATTTACCTTTACCTGAGAGATATTATTGATTTTTTACGCATTACTAAAAAGAAATGTTAATTATAGTGTTTAATTATCAATTGATAACTTTAAAGTATGAGTGAAAAACATCTAAAAATCAAAGTACTCAGAAGTACAAAGAGCCGGGCTCATTTTAAGAGTAGAATGGATTTCTTACATGAATCACTTTTATGTTTTAATGAAAAAAAAAACAAATATTTTAAAACTATCAACATAAATGATAAGACACTGACATTGAGTTTTTCAATCCTAATACCACGGCCCGATTTTGTCAGAATCAGAATTAATTTAGTACCGCAGCTGAATGTAAACAAACAGGCCAGTCTCATTCCCTCTCTTGCTTTACCTCGTATGTGTAGAGAACTACGGTAAAACCGATTATCCTTACGCTGATGAACTTTGATGTTCTTTGAGTTACGAAGTTTTCAAAGTCATTACTACTAATGTTTATTTTATTTAGATAAAACTTCGTTTAATTTTGTTGCTTTATTTATCGTTTGTATTATCTCAAAAGCGGTTGAGAGTAAGAACTATATTTTTGCACGTACCGTTAAAATGGCGACTATTGGGTTAAAATTCTGCCTTGAACAGGATCCCATAAGCCGGCAATTGCTCCTTGAGCAATAAGTCCGGCTAAAAATGATTACGTTTTCTAAGACAATTCTCGCAATAAATGTTTACCAATGCTGATAAATGTACTGCTGATGTATTAAATGCATTTTTAAAGCATATCTTAATCATTCATTTATATGTATTTCATAATGATTAGCAATTATAACAATTTATAAAACGGTTGAGTAAAATATAATACTGTTCATTGCCTATTTATTTTTATGATTGTTTTATATTGTTCCAACTATCTGATTGGCTCAAACTTGATCACATGATCAAGTATAAAAAGTGTTACAGACTGGATGCTTCTATTTTAAATTTATAAACCTGCTGTTTCTAAAATTGGAAACGTTCTTCTGTGAAGCAACAATAATGATGACGCCACGATAGTCTTTATTGACTGGATGTTTCTAAAAACAGATACTGCAGCTGGTGACGTCATGATGCAATGACATAACAATGCCTTGTATGAGAAAGTACTGAGTATTATAAAAAAAAGGATTTTAAGACATTTCTTATTACCTGATAAAAATTAATAAACAATTATAGCCTTTTGATTCGGTACAATCCCTCAACATATAGACCGCGGTCGATATGCTTTCTCAAAGGTCTATATATGGAGGGTTGGTACCTTTCTCAGGATCCGTCACTACTTGGAATAGAATGGTATTCGTGTATTAAGCTTTACACAGCAACGTCATAAAGAGACAATCTCTCATTTTGCTCTATGATAAACTACAATATTTACCTTTGCTTTGTCTTTCCTTATACAACAATGATAATGAAATGTCAATATTCCATGACATAAATTGGTCACATAATCAGATTTTCTTGGATATGGAAAGCAAACTTCACAAGTCATTTGGAAAGTTCAGATGGTGACGTCACGTGATGTCGTACAAGCGTAATGTTGCATTTCTATTACAAATTCTAAATAGTGCCTTTTTTCCTTTTCACGCGAAAAAAAATAAGATATAAATATAGAAAATAAAATATCATTTTTATTGGGTTTCATTGGAAATGGCATGAATTGGGTACTCGGTAGCTAGGTGATCAAATTTGCTAAAAGGCCCGAAAATTTGATCACATGTCCGATGTCAAGTTATATCCCAACGAAACTCTAAAAATGATATCTTATTTCTTAACCCCATCCCAACCACTTCGGTCTATATGACATCGTGATTAAAGGATCCCCGTATCTTTTTAAAAATCGATTGTAAGGAATATAATCTATATCTTATGTAAGATTATTTTTTTTTTAAATTTTCATTGCCTGAAAGAATGTCACTTGATATCCCTCCTTTTGTAATGTCGACGAGAAAGTGCGTCTGTGGAAAATGATATTGCACGACACACTGTTCGGTTGCACCAAAGTTACATAGAACGTCACAAAATGATATAAGAAGCGTGTTTTAACCATTGTGACGTATTGAGAGCCAGGTCTGTTCGTTAAGACTGTGTCGGGCATTATTTTGAGTGATTATATAAATTATAATATATATTATATTTCATGAACGGCCAATATGTAGTTATTAGGCTCGTAGCGATATTGATATTGACCTCAAAAAAAATGACCTCGCTGGCTCGGTGTGTATTGGTAATATCAATTGCAATGAGTCCTTTTAATAAGACCTACACTGAAGTCCATGATTGTATAATATCATCTTTTAGAAAATTTTCTATTTTTTAGAATTGTAATCTTTTCTAGCCTTATTAATCGGTGTTAATTAGATTTTACGTTTTGAAGACATTCATGATTTTTTAAAATGACGCAATTTTTATAAGGAAAGATGATTTTCCGGGCGATAGATATTTTTTCCTGATTAAATTTTTGAAAAAATGGACATATCTAAAAACTCTACGTAAAATCAACATAACTGTTTCCGATGGAACATAAATATATCCAGCGTATTTGGATTTTTCATAGGGAATAATATTATATTTATATGTGATATAAGGGGAAACTTTTAAAAATGTTATACAATTTTGTATTAATTCCCAAAACTCCTTTACTCTTCATGGCGTTTTTTTTTTGATGTATTAATAAAGATATTTAATTATGGTTTCCTGAAACTGGTCTCATAAACCTTTTGTTTTTTTTTCTGCAAAACACCGCTTTCTAGATTTTTCCCAAAAAAATTTAATTGCCCCTAAATAAGAAGTAAACTTCGAGAACCACTAATGTAAAGTGTAAGAAAATGCCATACCAACATGTTTTTGTACTTTTGAAATTCTTTCCGCTCTTCAGATAGGTTAGTCTTTTGTGCATCCTATTGTTAATTTGGTTGGAGCGTTTCAAGCAGATCAGACTCAATCCACATTATATTGCTTGAATTCGATTGGCGATTGATTAGATATTCCACATGCTGTCTTTTTCAAAATTAGAGACCATAAGGTACCAAGCTTCTTTTGTTCAAAACGGTGAACTTACTAAATAAAAACATCCTTCCAATTTTTTGGTATGTGTCAAAGTCATCAGTCAAAGTGGGAAGGATAGGGACGAAACCAACATAAAAAGTTAACTGCAATTTTCATCGTCTATATTATGTATATATTTGTAAAAAAAAAAAAAAGGCCTTCTTCCAGTTATATCAAATTTCTCAATCACACCTTTCGCTTCGGCTGAAGGTATTTTAATTAGGCTCGCAAAGCTCTCATCACATAATTTTCAGAAAGAATACCCAACGTCTTATTGAATAATCATTGCTTTGCATAAATCAGGAAATTCAGCTTGTATGTATGATATATTTTTAAAAGAACATTATCATAATCGTGAACAACGATAAGGGTCACGTGATCCGTATCTGATGGATTATTTAATCAGTGGTGTTCCTTTGAGTCATTTTCTTTATTTTTTTCTTTTGATTGGTCGGGAAAAGGGTGTTGAAATTGTGTTAAAAGTTTTATTTTTAATTATTGCGGTCATTATAATCATTGTGGTAGATGATGGTTGGTCAACTTGGGGTCCATATGAAAGCTGGAGTGTCTGTACAGTAACCTGTGGAGGAGGTGGTCAATAGAGTGTGAGGAGACGGGGATGTAATAACCCTGACCCAGAAAATGGGGGACAGGATTGTGCGGGGCCTCAAGAGGATAAAAAAGAGAAGGCATGCAACTTACAGCCATGCTCTGATTGGTTCTTTTGTTAAAAATGACTTAGAGTTAAATTCAATTTATTTCAACATTTGTACAAAGATGCTTACAAAAAATGTATTCAAAAAACTTCCCATTAAATTGGAATACTAATTGAAGACCGAGGAAGTAAATATAAAATATGTACAAACATTGACATTTTAAGGATGCCATGATGTTCTATATCATTATACCTCTTCTGGTTTTTCCCTATACCAAATAAGATCATTGGATGAAGCTAATTCACTAGAAATCGTAACAATAAAAAGGGCTAGTCTCCGTACATAAGTCATGTAAGGTATCACTGTGGTGAAAGCCAATTCCTGATTATCCGTAGTCCTCTAGATTTTACCTTTACATTGGTATGATATATGGATGGACATATCCCCATGTGTTAGTTCAGTAAGCTAATATCTGATTTGGAATTACACTTTCTTAATTTTTTAAAGTTTACGTTTGTATCAGTTAAAAAAAAGTAGTTAAAAGTATATACATATAATTGAATGAGATTCCAGTTCCTCTCGACCAGGACAATCCCCCTCGGTTTCGCCTGTGGAAATTGGACTTATATTGGGGAACTGGATTCTTGTAAACTCTCTCAATCCTATACTTTAACAATATATTAACGCCAGATTTTACATTGTTATTTCATAATTGTAGTCACATGATTTATATTTTAACAATGTTTACATCAATAAAAGCTACCAGACACAGTAGCCTAGTGGTAGAGCGTTTGCTTCGTGATCGGGAGGCCCGGGTTCGACTCGAATAAAGCGCAGCGTCATAAAATTACGTAAACAAATATAGTGACTGTTCCTTCGCTAAGCGCTCGGCAGTAGAAGTGAAAGTCACGGGTCTTTCGGATATGACCTTAAAAACGTAGGTCCTGTGTCAAGGTAGGCGTTGGCACGATAAAGAACCCTCACTGCTCAATGGCCCTGGTGCCGAGGTCTAAATTTGAAGCCCTTCACCGGCATCCGGTGACGTCTCCATATGAGTGAAAAATTCTCAAGAGGGACGTTAAAAACGTGTTAGAATCCGAACTTGTTCTGAGCCAGCTCCATTGCATGGCGGTAAACCATGTGATGGTCAGGTCATGTCCATGGAAACCATGGCATGTACTTTGAAACCGTGTTTTGGTAAGATTTTGAGGCATCATATGCAAAAATTTATGATTCAAAATTTAGAATTTAATTTTCACCAAAAAAATTATATGCAACAAATTTCAGAGTATGCCTGTTTTTAATTCGACTGTGTTTTATTACAAAGTAAACAACGGTTAATTGAAATAGATTCTTTCCGATTTTCAATTGTTTAAAATTTCACAGTACTGCAAAAAATATTTAAAGAAGGAATAAAAAAAGCAGTTAACTCATAGGACGCGTTTCCGTTCTTTCAGGTAAAAAATGACCGAATTTTTAACGCTCTATTCAGTCTTACGAATCGCGTTATTTTTTCTAAAGCATGTACAAAAAGGTACTGAGAGTCAGGATCCATAAGTTCCATTCAATATTGATCTGGTTTTGCATATTTTTTTCCTGAATATAAGGTTTTTAAATGGTAGGGAACAGTATACGTCTTAAAGTGTTCTGAACTTTTATTAATATCTAATGAGACCATAAAGAAAACAAATATAGCAGAAGAATTAAGAAATTTTCTCTATCATAATACATACTGCGAGTGGAACTGTGGTAGAACGTTTGTTTTCACGTCGTGGAGTAAAGGATTCAACAAAATTTCGCAAGATGGAATCCCACTGCAAGACATAAAATCTGGTCATTCAGTTGAAACCGTATAAACCCAACACCCGTGTTGCAGTTTTGTTGCAGTAGGTGCTTTCAAATTCCTTTAGCTGCTAATGTCTCAATACTTGTATTAATTTACAGATATGTATCGGTAAGTATTTGCGTCTCGATATATTGATTGTAAAAAATATGCACAATAAAACATGTTATATAATTTCAAAGTCAACAACGTTAAGAAACAAAATAAAATTCACATACTTCATGTTCAGTGCATGATAACCAGTGTACAAAGTAATAGGTGCGTGTGCTGTACCTAGAATGTTCAGTTACCCCTGGTGACTAGATAAAAATGGTTTACTCAGGATACCGATTGTTTCACTAAACAATTATTTGTATTTACTACCTATTTTGTAACTATGTTATATGGTTATTGTGGTCATTTTGATCAACAGAATATAATATATATTTTTGCAATAAAAGCTTTTGTTTTTGATCTTCTACGTTCATGTATAATATTGTATTGTATGGCTTATGATATTTTGTGTATGGGAGAGGACTATCTAAGATTTTAGGGACTTATGTCCAACCCCCTTGTCATGTTGTCAATAAAATATATTCAAAAAAATAATTGTAATGGCAAGATTGTGTCATAACCCAGAAGCCATCATGGGAGAAAAAGCGACTTTTCCAAAATGAATAATGGAGAAGGTATTCAACACACTACCTTTCCTGGTGAGTGCATTTATGAAGATAAGCGTCTATTTTTTTTTTTTTAGAAAAATAGATCATTGTAAATCTCGTCATTTTTTTTAAAGACAGTGTTCTTTATTTGTTCTATATAGAGACAGACGTGAATGATTCCCTTTGCGTTACCATGTGAAAAGACTTACAATGCGTCCTCCTCGATTGCAAACAACTCCATTGGATGTGATACACGAAAAGCTAGATCTACTGGGCATGTCAACAGAAACAACTTTTTGATTGAAAGATTTTCTTGACACTGATGCAAAATCCAATCACAAAATATGTCGATATTAAGGGAAATGAATGTATTTCAAGATTTATATAAATTAATCTTTTATGTTCATGAATAGTTCAAGATACAGTATTAATTAAGTAATTAATTAATTTTTACTTGGAACTTTTTCTTTCTTTTTGGCATTTAAGATAAAGTATTCTTCGATATGTATTGACCATTAAATTTAATATGGTGTCGTGAATCTATATTTTTCATGTCTACCTACTTGTGATTTGGTATCGCCGATATAAAATCACAGAATCAGTGCCATGGCTTTCACCGTCAAAAATAAGAGAGCATTTAAACGTGGACATACAATTGTAACAGGCATTTCAAAACGTAAAATGAGTACTTATTCCAAGTGATACTCACAGAAATTAATGTGCAATATCTCTATACAGATATTGGTTAAAAGGATTGATTGATTGATTTTATATTGTTAATTTTTAATATTTTGGCCTGTGATCCACCCTGAGAAAAAGGACATACTGTATTTATTTGGTGTTAATTTTTAACATGTTTTTGTACTTGTTTAAGGAAACAAAATAAGGTCCATTAATTTATGTATCTTATCCTGTGATTATTTCTTGGGTCTCATTTTAGTTACTATTATTAAAAAGTTGTGAAAAACATTTTTATTCTAATACATGTAATTGAAAATATAAATAAAAACTTACTACATTTCTTATTTTGTACAACACATGTATTGATTATGTACGTTTAGGGAAAAATAAAGGAAATACTGCATTGCATGGTAATTGTAATATATAAATTAATTAAAAGTCGAACATTGAGGTTGAAAAGTTACAACAATTCTGGTTTCAATCCAGTTTGGACTTAACAAAGGACTAAACACATTATGTTATGTATCAATGTTACACATCACTGACCGTGATGTTCATCAGTGCAACTCAATTTGATATTAAGAATGAATCCCGTGGGGATCCGGGTTTTCAATAAAATGTGGAATAGCTTGTCGTAAAAGGCGATTTTAAATACACCATGTGTAAACACTATAAAGATTCCGAGGCCCCGTGTCACAGCAGGTGTGGCACGATAAAAATTTTGTCCTTGCTAAAAAAATCTGAGTGCCAGCGTAGGCCTAAATAAAGAAGCCCTTCACCGGCAATGGTGACGTCTCCATATCAGTGAAAAATTCTTTATTGACGTTAAACAGTATACAATCAATCAATCAATATTAAGAATGAAATTTTTTTTTTCAATAAAATGTGGAATAGATTCTACTGATTTTTTTTTTTTTTTTGAAAAAAATACCATTTTATTAGAATTTTTTATCTCTTGAAAAATTTAAATGAAAAATAGAAGATATAACATTATTTAAAATACGACTATTAATTTAAACAACAAACTTCTGAGAAATGCGTGTCCTGTGTAAGCGGGTAATATGTACTTACAGCTTTTTTCTGAAAAAGCTGTAACGATTATTTCCTTCTTACATACAAAGAAAGGCATTTTATTGATTATATCTGTAATCGTTTAATGTGTTGTAGGGTTTAGTACATGAAATAGTGTCTTATTGATATGTTCGCCATTATTCGTTCGATTGATGTAACATTAACCTATGAAGAGATCTGTAGGAATATTAATGATGTGATGAAAAATAATTTTATAAAGAAATAAATGAGATATATAATTATTTAGAATTTAGCTGTGAAAATAAAAAAAAATGAAAAGGTAACACTAAACTGCTTTTTCCATTTGATGTGAAAGATTTTCTTTCTATGTATTGTTTCTCTTGTACTTTACATACAATATTTTTGAAACCAATTCAAAACATCTTCACATTAGAATTTCACAATAGATTGATTGATTGTATGTTGTTTAACGTCCCTCTCGAGAATTTTTCACTCATATGGAGACGTCACCGTATGCCGGTGAAGGGCTTCAAATTTAGACCTTTACTCGGCACTCAGGGCCATTGAGCAGTGAGGGATCTTTATCGTGCCAACGCCTGCCGCTGACACGGGGCCTCGGTTTTTAAGGTCTCATCCGAAGGACCCACAACTTTCACTTCAAAGTGCCGAGCCCATGGCGAAGGAACAGTTGTTACCCATTTTATCGACTGGGTCAGTCGCGGCCGAGATACGAACTCACGACCTCCCGATCACGGAGCGAGAGCTAATTTCACATTAGAAGCACAATTTATGCAAAATCTTATGCATGAAAAGATGATAATTCTTGCTGTGGTCTTCAACTCAACTTTCAGATATATCGATGACATATTGTCAATTAACAATTGTTATTTCCACTCCTACGTGAAGACTTATTTGTATTAACTCGAGGTAAATATATATAAAGATCAGGTCAATATCTGGAAACTTGTACAATGTTAGGCATTCTGACTGCAGAGACAGGAGATCACTAGAAGGAGGTTCGGACAAAGAAATCAATGGATAAATAAAAATAGGTTTCCAGCCGTTTTATCTCCCGTGACCTAAACAGTCCTCTTGGGTTAATTTACTTACTTAGATAAATTTAAATGTCCTTGAAAAATAAATTCAACCTTTGCGGCGAACTGCAAGAAATATTTCAACACCGAGATACAAGTAGGCCTACAATAAAATTGTGCATTATTTTAATATTCGCGCTTTCAAAAGTTTCAAAATCCATGACGAAGTTTTTAGACAATAAAATATCGACCGAGAAACCATTCATAAATAGTTATGATGAGTCGGATTTCTTTAACTTCGAAAACAATTTCACTGATACCCTTTAGGACAGTTAAAACGCCATCTTTTTTTTTATAAAGAAATTACAGTAACATTCATTCAATAAATTTAATACTTGTGCAATGGATCATTAAGATGACACAACAAATTAAAGACTTTATATTCATAATTAATTTCAATTCTTAAAACATTGCATAAAAAAGAATACATTACAGGAAAAAGGCAATTTTTGTGATTTGATTTTCTCCATAAAGTACCCACTAGTTCGGCAATACAAATTGTCAAATATATGAAAGTATTTGATAATGTTATGAATATTATTTGTTCGAGAATATGTGTAAAATACTCTATAGAGGAAATTTTAGCGAGACGCAAATTTAGCAATTTCTCTTTAAAGATTGGTATTCTATTTTTATCGAAAAGCATTTTTAGCGATTTAGAATATAAAAGAAGCAAATGCAAATAATACGCCATTTAATTTAAGCGATATTCCTTTTTAAGCGATTTCAACAGCCCCGCTAATAATGCCAAAATGAAATCCTCGCTAAAATGTCTACTTATACGGTTTGTCACCTAGTAAATAAATTTGCCGTGAAAAAAATATTTTAGAAAAACGATATATAAATCGTTTCTCATCGGGTAAACAAAAAATAGAGTGAAATTACAGGTACCTACTTATTTCAGTCTTTGTTTGATGGGAACTCGATATTATAGGCCCATTAAATTCTTGCCAATTGACCATATGAAGACTATCAGTGTTAGAATTCTCATCGTTGAATATGCACAGATAAATTCATGTAACTACGAGGGTCGTTAGAAAAGTTTGCAGACACATTGAAATTCGGAAAATCTATTCTGTACTGTAAAGTATGACCTACCGGTATGTCTGAATAAATTCCTATATTTTGTTTATTGGTATGTAAAAAATCAGATCCATATAATAAAATCTTGAAAAATTACAACGATTCTTACTACAAAGTTATGAGATTCATGGAGCAATCACTTGACATCAGGCGACGTAACAACCAGATTTCAACCCTTTATCCTTTGTTGCAGTTCTATATATCTTTAGATTTTTCTGATCTTTTTTCTACTTTAAAATTGAATATCTATATCACGACATGTTACTTTTCTTCTACAATGTCTTTTTTATATTCGTATATTATTGAGATCTTAAAAAAAGTTGATGCAGTTGATCAGTTTGAACCTTTTTTAGACATTTTCAGTCTACATACATAATTTGTACGTAGTGCAGTGCTCCATGACGCTCAATGACGTTCCGATTTTTGGCTGTGTTTGTATGCAATGATCATATACAAACGGCTATAAGACATTTTCCCTCCAATTTAGTTCAAAATTTTTCTTAGTGACGTTTCATGAATACTTAAGCGGCAGGTAAAATATCATAAATCTCTTTGAGCTGCAATTGTGCAATTTTTAATTTTGATAAAGGGTCTTTTTGATGTAAAGGTGCCAAAATATAGCATGCTCCGTGAAGCAAGTTTTATCAAAATAAAAAAGCTGTATGTTTTTTAATAATCACTGGAGAGCAAAATTTTCTTGTATATTTATCGGAAAAGAGGTAAAGATTCTATCTGGAAAGTTTGACCGGTTTCGTGGAAATAGCGCGTTCACAATTGAATTTGTCCGCGAAGTTTTCTAACACCCCTCGTATAGTACATCCTTTGATATCGATATTTTCAGTTACGCCGGTTCTACCAAGTCCCGATCCTATCTTACGACATTTTTCGACCCTGCATAGCAATAAACCCCTGTATAATGCATAGAAGTTGAGAGGATAAAGTAGAGTGAATTCTAATTCAGAAGACTGACTTAGCATTCGAACTTTTACTTACATTGGTGGTTATTTAAAGTACTCACACTGGGCAATGCACTAGAAAATAGAACTGTGTAGAATAAAAAATATGTGTTAATGACTTGTAAATGTTCCAATATCTAATGGTTTAAAAAGCGCGAAAATAACCAAAGATACGAGCGACAGAAATCTAAAATCTTTTGGAATGCTTTGTGCCTTTAACCAGATAGAAACACTGTTAATACATATAAAAATAATATAATATAAATTTACTTATATATACATTAGTTTATTTTATGAGAAAATTCTTTCTTTTTCTTTGAAATATTTAGAATTAAAGGACAAATGTTTAAACAAAAAAACACGAGGAGTACAATGACTTATTTATTGACTGTCGTCATGAGAAAAGGGCCCTTAAGGTCAAATTTTCACAAATTGACTTTTTAGTAAATTTTGATAGCCAGACTCTTTCTGAATGCAAATATACATAAATTTTGAAAATATCTCACTTTTTCGGTATTTTATGAGCATTTTAGTGAGGCACTCCAAAAAAACTTTGACGTTACTCATTAAAAACGTAATGACGTCCCCTGCTTCTAATTCAGTTTTCAAAAAAAAAACTTAAAATTGCAAGTTATTTGAATAACTTCAATCGTTTTCAGAATTAAAAACATGAGAAAATATTTTATTTTTTCTTCCAAACGACTAGTATGTAACTATTCAAAAGGGATTTTGTATGTTATTGCTATTTTCAGACTAATTTTAGAGCAGATCTAGTAAATGCGTAAAAAAGGGGGGTCTAGACAGAATGTAGGAACGGTTTATAACATAATCAGTAGGGAAATAATATTTGTTTAAATCCATACCAGCTATTCTTTTTTAATAATATTATTATAAAAATAATAATAATTATATAATAATTGAATTGAATTTATAGAATATATAGAGCACTTTTAAGATTAAAAGAATTATACATGTATATACAGAAGGACACCGCTCGCAAAATGGGACACTCCTCGCAAAAAGTACATCGATCCCGATATAAAAAAAATCTTATGAGACAGCGGTCACTCAAAACACACACAGACGTAACTTTATTCCCTATAACTCTTACGATAAAAAAACCATGTTTTTTCTGTATCACCCTAAAAAATCAAACGAGAAATAAATTCAGATACGCTAAGAATTATGTAAACTTGTTTTTAAAAACGTTTAATCCTTTTATAAAGATCCATAAAAAATCTTCCGTGCAAGCGGATTTAATTTTTTTTTTTACGCTTTTTAATATTTTATTAAAAATGATTAAAGCTCTAGGTTTCCTACTTACTATGTTTCTACTCCATAACTAAGACAGGTGACGAAAAAGAATTGTATAAACAATGGAAAATAAAGGACAAATGAATTATTTACATACCGTGCCTTAAATTGAAACTTCCTTTGAATTTATACCTCAAATTTAAAAAGCCTTTTACCAACTTATTTTTTTTTTAAAAGTTAATCACAATTGAAATAGTTTACAAATATTTCTGCACATTAACCCCCTTTTTTCTGCCACCTGTACCCTGTTTCACTTGAATACAACATTTGTATATTTCTTAAAAGGACTGCTACTACCATCTAAAAAAAAATTGTAATGCTATAATACATGTATTGTGTAAATTAATCAAAGAGATGGGAATTGTGCCGTTCCTGTCTCATTTTATTATATGTACGCTAAAAGGTGCTCGATTTTTCTGTGCGAAAATATGTACAGTTCCATAAAGATTTTTACAAAATCTATTTGACACTTAAACTGAATGAATACTGGTAGTGGAGCCTCATTTTTCCGGATGCTTTAGTTCCTAGTCAATTTTTCCGGAAGTGTATGTGAAGCGTCCGGATATCTGAATTATCAGGTAAACAAGACAAAATAACGTTACTTTAAAACTTTCGATCCGATGAAAAATAGTCCAGTTAATAAAGCATCCAAATATGTAGCGTTCGGATATCTGAAGGTCCACTGTATTTTTATGCAAGAACGTTAGACCCTTAGGAAGTCATTTCAGTTGGGGGGGGGGGGGTATTTTCTTTTCAGTTGTAGGCAATTTCAACCACCAAATTTTCTTTGACAAGCAAAGCAAAATTTTAACGGCCACGAACGGTCATTTCTTCATTTTCCTCCGTGACAATGGCTTTTTAACTTGATACATTAATAGTCTTCACATTTCGATACGATTGTCTCATCCAATAATGAACAATTATGACAAACATACTTTAATGTTTTTTGTATGAGGTGATGCTGTTAATTAAGTTCTAATTTGACTTTCCTTGGCTGAAATAATTTAGGCAAACCAATTTTTCCCAAGTTATTACTTCAGAACAAACCCAACATATCAAAAAAAAAAACAATGACTCGTACCTTAGCCTGTCCCTGCACAACTCGTTTGAAAAAGAGTGGAGGGGGGGTCAGACAGGAAAAAATTAATTTGCCTTTAAAAAAGTCATCCAAAAAAGGGATGAGAAACTCGAATCAAATTTCGCCGTTGTGGAGAGGGGGGGGGTCAGTCTTCTTACAGTATCATAATACACTGCATTCTTCTTTTACCCTATAGTTTACCCTATGGTGCACGCATTTGACCATACTGCAGCAAAAAAGTGTGTTTACATGTGTGTGTATGTGGTTGCATGGGGTAAGGGGACCGAACTTTCAATGTAAATCCCTACCCCCTACCCCCGTTGCTACTTGCGCGCGACTGTAATACCTAATATTTTCTTTAAAAGAAGAAAACGTGCACGTGTGTTTGTTTATTAATTGCTTTCCGTAGAGTTAGGAGTATGATATAAAATCTTATCTGGTTTTTAATGGAACTTTTAGGAATTAATGTCGAGATATGCGGGGTATTTTGATACATGTATAAGAGTTGAAGATTTCAACGCAAAATGTGACTTATTTATTTCATATCATGAATTCAATAAGCAGTGATATATATTTCACGCTCATCAAAGTTTTTAAATATTTGTAACATATTTGTAACATTTTCATAACCTTTGAAAATTACACCCATAAACATTTGTTACATACTTTTTGCTCTTTCAGTGAATATATTTTCAAAAGATGTAGCTATATATCTGATATTATCAGAAGTACGTACGTCTTTTTGCTTAATCTATACTTTTTTTCCTTTTGGTCGATAAATATCCTCATTCATAATATCACTGTCAATGTAATATTGTTAATTTCTTCAACATTGGGTATAATGCTTTTGGGAAAAGTCTGAAATAGCTGTATTTAATTCCTTAACATATTGCAATATAGGTTCCAGGGGGCTTTCATTCATTCATTTCATTAGAACAATTTCCGAAATTTGAAACAATCGTAAATTTTACCACACAATTCCTTTGAGTGTATTTTTTTTTTATCATTCCAAATTATTTTTTGTAACAAAATTTATTTTGGCAAAATTTTCGTGGCATCCCCATCAACTGTATTTTTTTTCCTTAGCATATTTAAATACATGTACTGTTAATATAGAAAAAAAATATTGTTAATTGATGTAGAAGGTTTGGATCACCCATGTTACCAGCATATCTTTATTCAATCAAAGAGGGATTGTGTTTCTCAGCTTTAACTCTAACTGGATTTTTATACTGAGATTTTTTTTTGGCTTGTCTTCTAACCCCCCCCCCCCCTCCCTTTTTAATCAACAGTTCACCGAAGGCTTGTTATAGGGGTACATCAGTATGATTAACTATGGATAAAAATTAAAATAACTAAATACACTCTGTACGTTTTAAATTGTGGTATATATTTTTAGGGAAAAAGTAGCGCTTATAAGAACGGTAATACTATATGTGTGCATAGACTTCTCACTCGCTCTTCTATCTCCCCCCCCCCCCCCTCTCTCTCTCACTCTGAAAAAAAATATACAAATTATATGGAATATACCTTTTAATATTTAGACTTCTTAACATGAATTCAAATTTAAGCATTTGTAAATTGCTCAGAAATTAAATATGCAGCATCTTTAATTAAGTCATTCATAGGTCTTCATCGTATTAATCGCTGTTCCAGAGCTAGGAATGTGCATGTCCAATGTCCCGTATATCAACATCAAATGAAATACTTAAACAAAATTATGAATAAATTTACGTACTAAATTGTAATAATATCATATTCCATTTAAAAAATGTCCGCATCAAGTTTCAAATTTTAGTTACACTTTGAAATTCGATTTTCAAAATTCGGTAAACAAAAATTACTTCCGTGTTTACAATACCGCGACTTTGACGTCGTTTTCTGAGCATTGTGACGTCAAAGTACAAGGGCCCTTTTCTCATGACGGCAGTCAATTAAATTATTTACTATACACAAACTATCAAGTAAAAAGTATTAAACATCAATTTATATTTAAAGTTCAAATTAAATATTTTTTAAACAAAAAAAAAACAAGAGGAGTACATTAATTAATAAATTAAATCACTTAGTATAATTTTTTTTTCAAGAACATTAAACTAAATGTATATAATAAAACATTTGTATTTAGCCATTTTTTTATAGAATGGAATTCATAATTATAACCCATAGTATAGAAGGATCCATTTAACGTCAAAGTTAATTGTATTTTACACCAATTTATCTATTTTAATTCCTAATTAAATATTTAATCAATTCACCTTCAAGCAGTCGATTGTCCACAGAGTAATTTTCTATTCTCTGAAAAGATGAAAAAGGATGCATGTCTTTTTAAACGCATGAAAACATATTATATTCATTGTGTTGTTCCGGAAGAAATTGTAAACATTATCATCATGAATATTCATGTTTATGACGCCAGGTGACCTTGAAGCCTACACATAGTAAAATTCCTCATGTGTGTGATTTAAAACGAAACTACTTGAAATTAGGATTTCCTTCGTTCACAGAGAAAGGGTGGATATATATTTGTTGTATCTGCCTGATCGGAATCGAGTGATGATTAAGTGTTAAAGTAAGCAATGGCAAGTAGCCTTTTTGATTTACTTTAAAGTCTGAAATTCTGCTGTTGATATCTATTCTCTATTGAGAAGTCGACGGCTCGTTTCAATACTCCCCTCAACTTCTCTACGAAAGAACTCATAATGGCAGTTCAGAAATCGACTAAATGAAGAACCAAACCGGGTCTCGCTTCGATCGGTGTTTTAGATCTGATGCATCATCATCGATATATTTCTGGTGCACAAATGTCGTTTTGCAATGGAAATGCGATTAAAAAAACCAATTTTACCGACTTAAACCACTCTTATTACGCTAGAACACTTACTTGCGTTATCTGTGTCACCGGATATTTTCCATTCATTCAAATTTCGGCCGTACTCTGTTGACCTCTGTAGAAATGTCAACATGTCTAAACAATGCCGTCCTGATAAATTGGTAGAGTTATCACGCAGCGTCCAAGTTTTAAAGTTAATATTGTAAAGACATTGAACAGTAAACTTTGTTTTGTTTTGTGTGTCAGTGTGTGTGTGTTTGTGTGTGTGGTTTTTTTTTTTTTACTTATTTCAATGGACTCCAGTAATTACTAATATTTATTTACTATTCACCCCCCCCTTTTTAGTTTATTGATTTTTTAATTTGTTTTATACATATATTTTTAATATATATAAATCAAATATATATAAATATATTTAATATGTATATGAAATATATATATATTTAATAGCAGCAAAAACCGAAGCAAGCAAAATTTTTTCATCATTTATTACACATATTGGTAGTGGGGGAGGGGGGTGTTGACTTAGTGGTCAAATAAACATTTATTACGTACTCTCTCACCATGCACATTATTCGACATGAATTTCCTAAAATTTTGCAGTGTTTCGCCTTATTTTGTCTAACTCTTTTGATCGTTGCACTAATTTCTTCTGAAGCCTTTCTGGAAATAAAGTATTAATATCGAACGAAAAAATGGTTTGATTACATTATCTGCGGATGTCCGGCACAGTATTACAATCAGTGACAATTACTATTATTATTTAAATCATTGCTGTTATGGCATATTATGACAGTTACTTAAACAGGGACCTATATACTCAGTATATAAGTCCCTACTTAAAATACTCAGTACTTTTTTTTTAAATATCGAATAACCAACAAACCAACAAAAAAGTATAAAAATTATGCTTAAATTAATACAATTTTTAATATTATGAAGCTCCATCATTTTTTCATACCAATATCAATGTCATTTTGTACAATATTAAAACTTGGACGCTGCGTGATAACTCTCCCAATTTATCAGGACGGCATTGTTTAGACATGTTGACATTTCTACAGAGGTCAACAGAGTACGGCCGAAATTTGAATGAATGGAAAATATCCGGTGACACAGATAACGCAAGTAAGTGTTCTAGCGTAATAAGAGTGGTTTAAGTCGGTAAAATTGGGTTTTTTAATCGCATTTCCATTGCAAAACGACATTTGTGCACCAGAAATATATCGATGATGATGCATCAGGTCTAAAACACCGATCGAAGCGAGACCCGGTTTGGTTCTTCATTTAGTCGATTTCTGAACTGCCATTATGAGTTCTTTCGTAGAGAAGTTGAGGGGAGTATTGAAACGAGCCGTCGACTTCTCAATAGAGAATAGTTGATATCTAAAATGCAATGTAGGAAGTTAAAAGGTAAATAACTCTAGTCAGGTGTTCCCATTTGTTTCTACGTAAATATTCTAAAAAAATAAAATAAGCAGTTTAACTTATTAAGAACACATATTTTTAAGGTTCAAAATCACAAAAATTAAGGAATCTATATTATGTACATGTAAGATGAATTTTGTTAAGATTGTACAATGTTTATCGGGACAAAAAAGAAAACGAACGTTACGTTAGCTATCAAATTCAGTGATTTTTATCAAGGTTTTGTTTAAATCAGACTGCTGTACCTGACTTTTAAAAAAACGTTATTTGCATTATCAGGAGGTTAACATGACGTTTAACAGCTATATACACATTATATAGCACAACTTATTATTGTACTGTAATGTGTACTATCGATATTCCAATTAGGAAGAGGGGGGGGGGGGGGGGTCATAAATACCAAAATTCAAAATTTACTTTGATTTAAGTTTCTAAAAGTATCTTTATTTTCAAATCAAATGAACTGCTCAAACCCTTTTTATTGAGGAGTGCGTTTATTAAAAAAAAAACAGCAATGAATAACAATAAAATAATAAGGTCACATATGTTAACTTTTAAGATGTAGAAGAAAACCTTTTTTTCAATTGATCTTTTAACCATTCATTCTGAGGAAAACTAGTTAAAAGATGCATTGCTTGGTTATACATTTTAACTCACTTGGAAATCTGACGAGAGAGAGAGACACACAGAGAGAGGGAGAGAGTATCATGCATGTCATACATTTATATGGCAATTAAACAAGAAGTTCAAAGGTTCATTTTTTTCATCCTAGCGTTATTTGTTTAATTAGAGTGTCTTAAAACGCTTTTCCTACTATTTACATACATGTGTATAAAATATGTGAAACCTTAAATCACTTTGAATCACCAATTGTGCACATATTTGTTTTAGTAATTTAGTTTATTTCTAATGGCGTAAATTATTTTTAAAGGTTGATTTATCATTTCATCAGTTGATTTTATAACTCTTATATTTTCCTGTCTCAGGTAGGCTGCTGCCAAGAAGTATCATTAAATAATGCAATATGTTGCTTAAAAATGTATCATTTTCTGTATGTTTCAATATTTACTGTATCAACGAATAGATGTGATTTAAAAAAAACTTTTTGATGCGATGGGTCGTGAACAGTTAGGTAAAATGAATAAGAGTTTTTAAAATTTGCCTCAAAAGAATGTCATCCGGGTGTATGATTCATTCATCAACTCATTGTGTGCATTGTATTCCCTCGCAAATGGCTGGAAAATATTAAGCAAAGGCCTAGTGTATTTCGTTCTATAAAACAAAAAGATATATAGATGGGTATACAACATATTAATGAAGCTTAAGGGAAAAGGAAATCCGAAATTAAATAACAATTTTCAGGACATGCATGTGTTTTAATGTCCACGTTTTCGTGAATGTTGCAGAATAACCTCCGAGGTCGAGAAATGTTGTTTGAAATATAAAAGCCGAGGCGTTAGCCGAGGCTTTTATGTTTCAAACAACATTTCGAGACCAAGGAGGTTATACTGCATCATTCACGACAACAAGGACTTTATTTCTATTCTACAAAGGGCGATAAATACAGCCGATTGTTTCCTCTATAGAGAAACGAATTAGGTCACCATGTCTCCATTACGCTGTTCTATTTAACACCAGAGAGAAATTTTGTTGACTTACCTATATATGGAATGCAGACAATTTGAGCTTTCGTTGCATTAGAAATAGTCTTGTTTAATTACAAATTTGTTCGTTACATGTATTGATCAGTTAAAATGAATATACAAAAACAAAATCATGATCTTGTTTTACTGCTAAAATCACGTTGGTTAATGTGTAGGGAGGTCCGTGGAATAGCCCCGCTTAGCTATAAAAACCGACATTCATCAGCAACTTGATACAATTTACAGTGTTTATACTGCAAAAGACGACACATCGATGAGGTCTAAACAAGTATTTTATTCTACAGCTAAACATGCATTGGAATTGTTCAGATTTGATACGTGTTTCTGATCTGATAATTTTTTGATGACGTTCATGAATTATTGGAGAATAATGTCCGGCGGCTTCCTTTGAAGTTTTCAATAACCGTGGTAGAATTATTGAATATCCCCCGTAAACTTTTTATGTGAACATTTTTTTCTTTTGCAGAAAATGTAAAATCAATTAGAAGAGGAATATGTTGGGTGTTATATATGACCTATTCTTGTGAGGTTCCATGTGCCTCGTTACAATAAGGTTGTAGCTGTGTAAAAATGGCAGTTTCTTAAATCCAAACATAATTTTTCTTCATATTTCTTAAGAAATCTCAATTTAACATTATTGATCAAGATTGATAAAATTGATTATTTAGGAAATGAACGTGGAGTTAAAACCAGTGATGTCATGTCCTACAAACGCCAGTTCGTGGCTGAGCAATGGCATTAAGTTACAGTGTCCCAATGATACACTAGGGAGGAACCTGTACCAGTGTGTACCTAATGATGACAGATCTTCACTTGTGGAATTTTGTCTTCAAGGGAGTATTGGCAGATATGGAGCAAGTAAGTCAGCTTATTCTTCTTGAATATAAGTAAACAATATTGTAATTTGATTTTTATTCTGCTCCTGTAAATGTATTAATTTACAAAAATATGGTTTATTTAATTTAAAGATTTGTGCCCTTATGCTGTATCCACTGGACACCTGGACGCTCTCAACTGCTCAACATTTCTCAGTGGTTGTCCAGAAGAATCCTACAATACAAATGAAGTGTACAAATGTAATTATAAGCATTTTGTTGCATATAAAATATAAAAAAAATATTTTAATCGCATTGCCTTAATATTCTGTTGAATCAACGTTTCAGATCACGCCTGCTTGGAAATAAATCCAGAGGAAAAATGCTATTTTGCAAATGAAAACTGTCCAAATGATTCAATGTAAGGCACTTTTACTTTTTATGCTTTATTGTTAATCAGCTTTCAAAATATTTTGCTAACTGTAATTATTGGACTATAAAAAAGCTCTTTGCTCAAAATCAAATTAATTTTCAGGTCCATTTCACAAAACACTACCTATGTATTTCAACCAGAGGATGATACTACAGCAGTTATTGCTGGTGTTGTTTCCACCGTCATCATAGCTCTGATTGTTCTCGTAGTTTTATATCTCCTTTACCGCAGACGCCTAAGGAACCGTAGAAATCGCTGGAACAGTGATACATGTAAGTAAAATTCATTGCAGCATGCTCTTATAAATCTTTCTGTCGACGGAACTTATGTTTTCAGTTTTTTATTGAGCGGTAAAAAAAATCGATGTGGAAGTACAAGGAAATATACAATCCCCAATAATGAACTGTTTATTATGCACGAGAATAGGATTAAGATCGTGTACAATTTAAACGACTTACTTGTGCAATTATCGGTGTACAAATCTTTGCAAATTAACAACTTTATTAACCTTTTCGAACAACAAAATAATATTTTTCAAATCGCAATCGAGAACTAAACAGATATTATCATTTAAATCAACTTCAGAAATATTGCATGTAAAAGTACTGTATTAAGTAAAAATTCAGAAAGTGATGAAAAGACATGGCATATTTTGATGACCAGTATTTATGTGATTAGAATTTCCATTTTCTATTATCTTTACATGATAAAAGTTTATTTTATGAGTTTTTTTCTAACAAAAATAATGGTGACTCCCCTTTGGCGCTTGATTTCACCTAAAGTATTTCTGAAAGATTAAATTAAGAGACTACAGTTATGGACAGCTTAGGTGTCAAATCGCCATTATTTCATTTTATTATACCTCTACTGATTCCTTCCTATATAAAAGTAAGGCAGTTAAATGTTCATGATTTCCTAGAAATTTTAGCAAATCGACTAATTCCCCGTGCGTTAATTCAATGAGCTAATCCCTGCTTCGTATGGCTAATTCCCCGGTTATCCGTAATCCTGTAGTTTTTACTTTTGTATCGGTCTAATATCGGTCTAATATGTTACATGTAATGGACTTATTCCCCGTGCATTAGTCTTGAAGCTAATTCCCCGCCATTCGTAATCCTCTATTTGTATCGATATAATAAAACAGTTAAAAAGTATATCATTGAGGAAGTCAGCAAGATTCCAATCAGCAAGATTGTATTACCTTATTTGCCTATATAACAATGACGTACCTGAAAAACATACCAATCCTCTTGGGTTTTGTTCAAAAATATATATGAACAATTCGATTGCATTGATTTCAGTTATTTTATACTTAATGATTGAAAATGATATTGTAAAGAATGTATTAAATAGAAGCCCAAATTATACTGGTATTACAAGCGATGGAACAGTTTGTGCATTTTAATAAAACGATATGCGATTTAGAAAGCGTTAACAGTACAGCTCAACCCAGATTATACAGTGTTATTTCGGTTTCAGTTCATTCATTACAGATACTGTCTTTTATTAAAATGATTTCACATTCTTGAAAGTTAACTAAAAGACATTCAATCAGAACATTTCGAATGAAAAGTTAGGGGAATTTAGTATTTACCTTTATCTGTAAACAACTCTGTACAATAAATATTAAAACTTCATTGTAGTCAGGAGGAATGCATAAAGCGGTATATGTTCATTACGCAGTTCGTGTTGGATACGCATCAAGTCAAATAAATTTTACAAAAAAAGATAATTATGTAGGGATCTGATTTTAATTTATATTTTATGCATACAATAATTATTTCGGGATAACGTTTAAAAGTATATCGTTTATGTTCGGAAAAAAATCCTTGAGAATTTAAGATCTACCTTTTGCTTTTGAATTCGTATCCAAAATTTCTTCATTAGACTACTTTTTTTAGTTTAATTGAATCATGTTTAAGCCGCAAAAATGAGTCTTATTATAAAACTATAAAATACATGTCGATTCTACTTTACAATATTTGTTGTGGGTTGTTCTACTATTTTATACTGAGTGAATATGCCAGTTGTTTATCCTTTTGAAAGAAAGTCAGCCATATCTTTAGACCGAAATAATACCTGATACCATTGTTCTCAACCTCGATTTAGGAAGCAAATCTAATTGTGATTGTGATTGCTTAATAATCGCGCTGATTAATTTTTTTTGATTATGTAGTTATAAATATAAGACGTAATATGAATGCAGAATATGAACATCCACTATTAAGAGTCATACACAATTATGTAAACATTACTTGTAATTACAGTTCAGCAGCTTTTACTTTTATAGCTCACCTTCACGAAGTCTAGATGGGCTTATGCTATACCACCGGCGTCAGCGTTGATGTCGGTGTTGGCGTCCCGGTTAAAGTTTTAGTAGCAGGTCCATTCCCAAGTAACTATAAGCCCTACCTGGATCAAACTTGCATGATGATGCATCTATGATTAAGCACTACCAGATTTGCTATGGATGCTGGATTTGACCTATATTTTCCAGATGAGTGACCAGGTTAAAATTTTAAGAGAAGGTCCATTCCCAAGTAATTATAAGCCGTATCTAGACTCAATTTTTGGAGCAAGTCTATTTCCAAGTAACTTTAATTCTTACCTAGACCAAACTTGCATGGATGATGCTTCTAGGGATGTACACTACCAGACGTGCTTTGGGTGCTGGATCTGACCTTTATGTTCTAGATAAGCCCTACCCGGATTTACTTGCATGGAGGATGCATCTAGGGATTGACACTACCGGCCTTGCTCCTGATGCTGGTTCCGAACTTTATTATCTAAGTAAGTGACTAGGTTATTCCATATAAACTATGGTAATATAATCTTTACCAGGACCAAACTTGCATGAATGATGCATCTAAGAATGGCCTATCGAAACTTGTATCAGATGCTGTATCTGACCTACATTTTCCAGACAAGTGACCAGGTTAAAGGTTTTTAGAACAGGTCCATTGCCGAGAAACTATCAGCCTCGATCTACCCAGACTTAGCTTGCATGGATGATGCACCTGGGGATGGACATTTCCAGAGTAGTTTCAGATGCTGAATCTGACCTTATTTTTGGAATAGGTTAATCTCCAATTAACTTTAAGACTTATTTAACAGAACATGCTTGAATATTACTGTTAAGAAAATATGATGTGAGATTTGTATTACTTAAACTGATAAAATTCGACGAGGTGAGCTTCGTAATCTTTGATTACCTATGTTTTATAATAATTTCAGGGGATGAAGTAGACGAAAGAGCCACTTTGCTTCTTAAAGGTAAGAATTAATAGATGAAATACTCAGAAATCATTTTTTTTATTTTCCTACTTTCGCACGTTTTGTTCAACATATGCATGGAGATAACCTTAATCAGCTTATAATTTACAATATGGAAATTGAATTGATTTGAATTAAGAAAACACCATAAACTATTTTAAATATATAGCAGGTTTTTTTTTTTAAATATTATAGTTTTTTTTCTCTCCCGAGATAGCTGGCTAAATGACTACATAATTAGTTTTCCACCTATGGAGAAACCTCGCCATACAGCAGGTTTTCCGCCACAGTAGGGTTTTGATTAAGACTTTTAACAAGAGGCCAATAAAATATATCCCTCAACTGAGCACACAAAGTTATAAAAAGCACAGATCAGTTCGGTATTGAACAGAGGTAGGGAGGGGGTGAAACACTTACATTTACACTGCCTCGGGGCTTTCATCTTATAAAGAAGACGACTTTGAAGATATTTTTGCAAACTCCTTTGTGAAATTTGATCCTCTTTTGTGGCCTGGCCTTACCTCCGGAGATTTCTATATTAACCACGTGTAACTGCCCAGGCGCAGTCAGTTCAACCCTGGTCACAAAACTTAGTCCAAAAACACCAGGAAACTGGTAGATCAGTTTATTTGACACAAGTGACAAGTGGTAAAAGGCTGTAAACAAATACAGAAAACAGAGTTACAAATATGAAGTAAACACAACAAGCATTACTCAATACTGTACTCTATACACGATATATAGATATGGATATTGACTAGTAACCATATACCTGTATGACTAATTGACTGATAAAATGACTTAAAACACAGTATTACATTTAATACACCATGACTTTA
>NW_026926819.1:0-27693 GCF_032062105.1 Saccostrea cuccullata | reverse complement strand
AACGCAAAAATAGTAACGTCGTGATGACGTCGCTACGTAAAAAGTTGTAATTATTGAAAAAAATGCCCCATTTTCCCAAACCTCTGGCGGAAAAATGGTAAGAAATAATTCCAAATAATAAAATTATTTTGAAAGGACACATCGTGAGCATGTTTGTAAAAAACTTCAATCAGATTTAGAGACAGGGCCGCCTCGTTATGAATACCGTACCCAGTAACAAATACAAACTTTCCAATAAATGATACTAAGAATTCGATCTTAAATTCCTTTTTAAAATAATGCTAATGTCAATGTGTTAGCATGACCAAGAATAATTTTGACTCAGTGACTCATATACATAACATCTTTCGTATTCAGTATAGCAATATAATCTTCAAATCCTTTCTGAAACTAAACTATTATATAATGAACTAAGCAGTGAAAATTGATAAACTAGCTTAAATTTAGGCTCCATAGCAATGCACAATATAAAGATCTAAACTTAACATTAAAGGACTTTCTAATCAATCTTACTCAAAACTTCACTACAAAAATCCTTAATACTCAAACTAAAAAAAATCTCCAAGTTGGATGTCAAACTTCCTCAAAATAATTCATTTTCTCCATCCATCATTCACTCTGCTCTTTTTTTACAAATATAAAAACAAAATGTTTGTTGTAATTGAGCATTTATTAAAATGCCAAACAAGTTAACCAAATATATACAAACGTTATTTGAATATATACCTTATAAGGATAAATATAATTATGTTTCTCATTTCCATAACGACAACTTCCTTGTGTTTAAGATTTCAGATAGTCCACATAAACAATATTTATTGAACCAAATGATATCTAATATGATAGAAATGTTTTACACAAAGTTAAAGTCTGGGAGTTTTACCAATGAATAAAAGGCTTATGACGTAAAAAAAAAAAAAAAAACACGTCTGAATTCAATTCATCAAGATAAATATGCAGATATATTTACAACAACTACTAGGTCCTACACAGAAAACATTGGAACATAGACTAACTATTAATTAGATAAACTCAAATTAAATAAAATGCACATCCTTGTGAACATATAATTTTCACTGCATTCACTCCAAAACATCGAGATGGGATCAGGTGCCATGGAGCAGTGAGCATCCCCTGCCGACCGGTCACACCCGCCGTGTGCTTCTTGTCATGATCGAGAAATAACGGAAATATCCGTCGTCAATTCAGTGTATAAATAATGGACTAACAATTGGTATGAAAAACGTCAGTCAGCATTTGACTCAATGATAAATTGTATTTGCTGACAAGGTCATTGTCAGGTACCTAATCCCACCGGTGATGTTTGGAGCCAGATGGAGGACCGTTTTTGATTTGCATCTATTTTGTATTGTTTTAAGGACTTTTGATCTTGAATACTGTTCGTTATTTCCATATGTTTCATTGTAGAAAAGTTGTGCAATATTTTGTACTTTTATTCTCTAGGACGCAACATTCAAATGTTTCGGATGATATAGTTCTATAATTTTATTTCACAATGATATGAAATGGAAATATAAGGAATCACTGTCTAGTTAGTATAGTATGCCAGGGACATCAACGATAGTGGGATAATTTATACATAACGGCCTTCGCGCCTTATGCAAATTATCCCACGTTTCTCTGGCATACTATCCTAACTAGACAATGATTCCTTAAGTATTTACAGAATACTAGTATTTACTTAAAAGTTTTTCGAAAAATATACCTATAATTAATGTAATAAATGAAGAATTATTCAACACAAAAAAATTCTCTAAATGCATAACATTCTAGGGCCTGTCCTCCTGGCATTCCATCTAGTGTTCGCTATAAGCTTGAGAATTTGACTGTAGAATAGTTTCTCAACCTTACCAGTTGTTACAAAGTGTAACCGGTCAACAGGGGATGCTTACTCCCCCTGATCACCTTATCCCGCCTTTGGAATGTCCACGGATCTTGTGTGTGTTTGTACCTTCATTCCCCCAAAGTGAAAACGATAGATGTTTTCATTTTTTAATCGCATCATACTGTGATATAAATGAAACATCAAAATTTAAATATTAAATATAAATAACAAAAGACCTTAAGTTTCAAATTTTCTCTTTATCAAATTATTTTCCAAATCGATATAACAGTCTTCGGATGTTGGATCTACTAAATGCGGAAAATCTGTCTTTGATGAATCTCTGGTAACTGGTCCCTCTGGTGTGTTTGCATTGGTCATGTTGATGTGGAGTGGAAGCCTGGCTAGCCGCTGTTGATTTATTCCACATGGCTCCCATGTCCCTCTTCACGCCGTGTTGATCAGGCTGGTCGTGTAGACCATGATGCACCATGGGAAATAGCAGGTCATTATTATGTCGATCAATGAAATCAGCAGAACCCTGATCAACATGAACAGGTAGACTAGTGTACGGGAATGTCTGACGTTCACCAAATCGGTCAAATCTTGCCGAAACGAACAGTTGGAGAAAAGCAGCTTGCAAAGCGATTAAAAGGTAATATTTCATCATCTTTAATCTGAAGCATAAAAAAAAACTTTTAGAAGCACATGAACTCTACATATATCACCTCAAAAAGTACCACAAAAAGTGTTATAAATAGACTCCATTTATGTGGCCGATCAACAGACAATGCTTAAACTTCTCGAAATATGATGTAATCTTTTATATTTTCCAGGTCCGTGTTTTAAGCCCAGCTTATATCAGTTTTGTTTGTAGATTTTTTTTTTCAGATCGATCACTTTTTGATATTTTTACCTTTTTCATTTGATATCACCTGCATATTATGATGATTTGATACTAATTTAAAGCATGTTATGAGTCCTACGGTCATTTTCAATCCTTGGGTAACTAGTACATGTAAAGGAAATAAAGTGTTTCAGAAATTAAAAAAAATTCTCGTTTAAAGTCAGCAACTTCTTAAATTTCATGGTCGTTATAATAATTGTTTTAGCAAATTGAACCATATGTACATATGTACCTCGAAATATTCTGTCTACCTAAAAATTATACTTATAGAGATAGTTACTTATAGAGGATGAGTGGCACCGATCGACAGGGGATGTTTTTTTCATATTAGGTACCCGATTTCTTGATTTTCCAGGGGAACGTGTTTTATGCCCTGTTTAATGTATATAGATTTGTATTCTTTGAAGATCTTTTTGATAATTTGTAAGTTTTAATCAACTTCTTAAATTGAAAAGATATGTTGAGATCAAATGCCAACAAAATTAAAGTATATTGGAAATCATAGGCCCTAGTAATGACATTTTGAAAATGACTCCCAAGAAACGGGGTTCAACGTTATTTGTAATTTTCGATTGCTTTTCATGACACCTGATCCCATCTCTGAAGGTTTTTGAGGTTCGTGTTTGCTCTGCTCCCATTTTGTTTTACTTTTGAGCCTGATTACCATTCGTTATCTCCATATATTTCACTTCATTTTACTTCTGAGGTCACATTCGGATAACCTTTCAAAAGACTGATATTTTAAAGGGAATCTATTTTTATGAAAATTCAGATATCGCTGTTGTCTAGAAATAAACTCAAAAATTCAAGTGATAACAATAAACAGCAGGCCTCCATAATAAGGCAGCACATATTTGTGATCAGGTTTATTCATTTATAAACATTTCTAAGCATAAAGGCATGCTCATGCATTACCAATTATGAGATCATCCCGACAACAAAATTCATTTAGAACTTAATGTTCTTTTTTCGATATCGACACTGCATGTATATCAATGCATATGTAAAGTTTCAGAGAATAATAACAGAAGATTGCTTGCTTCCTTACCATTTAGAGGGTAAGCATAAGATACATCTAGTCAATAAAGACGATGTCATTAAATATAAAACTTATCTTAATTTTATAGTACGAAACTCATTAATGAATTAAATATAATATAAATACACATACCTCACGTTTTATAATTATTCTCTTATGGAATTCAAATCTCAATACTCGTGAAGCATGCTTTATATGTATATTTATATATTCAGTTCTGTGACAGGATTGGTTTTGTCTGACATCTGAAACCTGGGGTGAAATAGGAGGATCTTAGACGTGTTGTTGGTGCGATCGCCATTGGGCGAGAAACCTGTATATATACGTAGCCCCAGCTGCAGTGTGATATGCCACACTGACAAAGCATGACATGGTATTAACTACCTACATGGATAATATATTACAATCTCATATATCGTTAAAATCATTCTTATTCTAAAATCTTTTGTACTTTTCATTGATATAAATCTTAAATAGATAATTGATATGTGAACAACATGTCGTAAGAGGATGAGAAAAACTAGTCTTGGTCGAGGTGCATAAACACGTGATAAGTTTTCTCGTGGCTTTTTTTTTTTTTGGTGCAATACTTACTTAGGTTTTATTTTTGTTTTAAATTTTCAACTCCAGAAAAATAACACATTTTTTGAATGCAGAAAGGTCAAATAATTGACAATGCGTAGTAATTTGAAACTATTTTTGTTGTCACAAATTTTAATGTGACTATTCAAGATCGGCAAGGGATGCTCACTCCTCCACGGCACCTGATCCTATTTCTGATGTTTTGAACGTCCGTGTTTGCTCTGCATCCTGTTTTGTATTGTTTTATGGACTTTTGATCATAAATACTGTTCGTTATCTCCATATGTTGAAAAAAAAGACCATGTTTGTTCCACCAATTCATTTGGATAAAAAATATTAAAGGGAAAATCATGTGTAAGACTTAATTACAGTGCAAAAAGGCTATATTTATTGCCTGTAATGCTAAAAGAAGCGTACAAACATTATTTTTTGTTTTGATTTTTTTAAGCTATGCGTGTAAATTCTAAAAATATACTTGACAAAAAATTCTCAATACTATTGATGACAGGAGCCAACCTTTTTAACAGTATTATCTTAAGGCGGTATGCTCATTCTACGATTCCAAGTTTAAAAATTCTGATTATCATTTTGTTTTAATTGAGAATTATTACCCAAAACCATTGCACAATCACCGAAATATTAAATTCATGTTTATGATATAACTTTTGGCGAAATGAAATTCAAATATTTCTCTTAAAGATATGTTATAAATTTGTATTTATGCTATAAAGTTGAATTTTAGATAAACATTTTCAGTATTTTGTTGACCGAAAAAAATATTTCTAGGTATACTCAAAGCATATGCTTTGAAAAAAATTTAAGGAAACCCATCGTATATGAGAATATTTATACTAAACGCAACAAGTTGCGTGAGGTATAATATTTTTAACCCGTCCGTCACTCAGTCAGTCAGTCAGTCAGTCCGTCAGTCCTTGTTTTTTTGTCAGCGTAACTCCTCAAAAACCGCTGCACATAATTTCGTCAAACTTTGCAGATATTTAGGACACAGTGGTAGATGTGCATATTACCAGGAAATTCCAATTCCTTTATTTTTTCCGGGAATTTCCGGGCTTTTTGACTTAGATTTTTGGCCATATCTTGAATATAGAGATGAACAGTTTGTCAGCGCAACTCCTCTTAAACCGCTGCACAGAATTTCGTCAAACTTTGTATATATTTAGGACACTCTGTGGAGATGTGCATATTACCAGGAAATTCTAATTCCTTTTTTCCCGGGAATTTCCGCATTAAAAACTTAGATTTTTGGCCATACCTTGAATATAGAGATGAACAGTTTGTCAGCACAACTCTTTTTAAACAGCTGCACAGAATTTCGTCAAACTTTGCAGATATTTAGGACAGAATGTGGAAATGTGCATATTACCAGGAAATTCTTATTCCTTTATTTTTCTGGGAATTTCGGCACTTTTCAACTTAGATTTTGGCCATACCTGGAATATAGCGATGTTCAGTTTGTCAGTGCAACTCTTCATAAACAACTGCACGGAATTTCATCAGACTTTGTAGATATTTAGGAAACAATATGTAGATGTGCATATTGCCAGGAAATTCCGATTCCTTTATTTTTTCCGGGATTTTCAGCACTTTGAGGTTTGGGGGAGCGTGGGGTATCGGGTATGTGAGCTTGCTCACTTTTTTTTCATGTGAAATAAAAAGATGTGTCTAGCCCTTTTTAATGTGCAAATGAGATTTCATAATTAATTTACGTCAATCTGTCTATTTTTGTTGTGATTTGTGGACACTGAACTGAAATTATATAATATTAAAATAAAAACGATGAAAGAAAATTGTTTTACAATTGAGATTTCATTCAGCACTTTTTCTTTAGTTGAACAAGAGGCTTTTTTTGCTGTGCTTGCTTATCTTAGAACCAAATATGTACTAAGGGATTGCAATTTCCAATAGGTTAACCTGTTCCGCGGTCCGGAGGATGGTTATCTTTATAGAGTCTGTTATCGGTGACTTTAAAAAGATATTTGATTAAATCTGAAAACAATGTCATCACATTGACATCTTTGGGATATTTGGTCAACTTTTTGAGGTGTTTTAAATTGTCACACGGCTTCTCCGTATCTGTGTTTCGATCTGTAGTGTTTTTAATTTAATGGACGTCGAGAACGTTAATTGATTATAATTATTATGTGTGCATTACCTCTTCTATCTTTTGCAGTTACCTATTAAATTGAATTATTGAACAAACATATGCATTGTTAATTTGTCGATAATTCAGACTTAGTTTTGAGTATCTCGACAAAGCAAACTGAGCTTGCAAGACATGTCTTTTGAATTCTTTTAAAACGTATCTGAGACTTGCATGTGTCACGTGCTTTTTTTTTTTCTTTTATCTTATGGGTTCTTTTTCTTATTTTGTCTATGTTAATTGAAATAAAATAGAAAAAAGGTGTTAATCAAAAGCAGAATATTTCTACTTGCAACGCCTTTGTTGCTGTTTTTAATTAGAATATTAATAGGATTTGAAATGAAAAAAATACCTGAAAATCTTATAAACAACTAACCGATTAAGAGGTAGAAACAACTTTCGGTTTACCGATTGGCACTAAAGCCGGTATTCAATTGCCTTCGGATCTCTAAAATATATATAGCATTATTATTGTCAATGAAAAGTGAAGACAACAAACATTAAGCAGCCCTAAATTCAAGTTCACTTAAACGTATTTAATGATGGAGGAGTGAGTATTCCCTGTAGACTGGGGGGGGGGGGGGGCTTTGTCTTGTTCTGCATCAGAAAACAAAATTATCCTTATAATAATAATAATAACATTTGTATAGCGCCCTATTTAAAATAAATTACTCTAAGGCGCTGAACAGACAGTGTTTCAGATACAAAATGATAATCATAAAAACATAAAACCTAAAATCATTGTACGAGATCATTACTAACATAAGAGTAAGCTAAAATTATAAGCTGCTGGACTAAGATCAACTTGAGATCAACTTAAAAATTTCACACAATACAGGTTGTGCCCAAATAAATAGTCTGAGGATAATAAAACTCGATAACTTGTTAAAAAATAAAAAATTTACACGTCGTATGCTATCTTAAAAAGATGAGTCTTAAGATCCTGTTTAAAATTAAGCTAAAAGTGACCTCTGAAACCGGAGAGCTTTCGGTAAACCATTCCACAAAGTTGCTGCTGCATGGTCAAATCGACGCGTTCCGTATGTCTCCGTGCGAACACGGGGTTTCACAAGTTGTTTGGAGTCATACGAGCGTAGAGTCCTTGACGGTTTATAGACTGTTATGAGTTCCTTTAGGTATGATGGTGATGTCCCCTGAAGTACTTTGAAAGTGTATAAAAGGATCTTATAATATGTTCTAAATTTAACTGGTAGCCAGTGAAGAGATATCAGGACTTCGGAGATATGATCATGCTTCTTAGTTCGGGTGACAATCCTTGCTGCCGTATTTTGTACTCTCTGTAGCCGTGATATATTTGTCTCTGTAATTCAGTAGAGTAGTGCATTTCCATAATCAAGTCTTGATGTAACTAGAGCGACAACTAGAGTCTTACAAGCATCTTCTGTTATGAATGGACGAATTCGACTAATATTTCGTAGGTGGTAAATACAGGATTTGGACACTGCGCTAATCTGATTCTCCATGGTAAGTAATTTGTTGAAAAACACTCCCAAATTCTTCACACAATCTGATTCACAGATGACAGAACCATCAAAATCAAGTTGGTGTGTAAAAGATCTTTTAAGCTGACTCTTTGGTGTAAAAACAATAAACTCAGTTTTATCCTGGTTCAATTTTAGTAGATTTGTGCACATCCAGCTTCTCACGTTAGCTAAACAAGTTTCTAGTCGACTTTTTAAGTCTGGCCATGTTTCGTTCGGTTTTATAACAAAGTATATTTGTGTGTCATCTGCATAACAGTGGAACAGCATGCCATGATCACGACAAATTTTACCGATAGGCTTCGAGAAAAGGCAATACAAGACTGAGCCTTGTGGTACTCCGAACCGCAAAACAAGATCTTCGGAAGCACTCCCACCAATGACTACCCTTTGTGTGCGCTGAGTCAAGCAGGATTCAATTCATTCCAGAGCTGCCCCAGAAATCCCAAAAGAGAACCTGAGACGTCTGAGTAAGATGGTATGGTCGATCATATCAAACGCAGCTGACAAGTCTAGCATCACTAAGGCCATACAGGAATTTTTATCAAGCGCTGATACAATGTCATAATGGACTCGGAGGAGTGCCGTCTCTGTAGAGTGGCATGCTCGATATGCTGACTGCAGTGGTTCCTGTAGATTGTTCACTTCCAGATGATGCTTGAGTCTTGTTGATACTACCTTTTCGAGTATTTTTGAAATAAATGGTAAGTTGGAAACTGGTCTATAATTTTTCAGTTCATTACAGTCAAGTTCCGGTTTCTTCAGAATAGGGCGAATTATAGCCTCTTTGAAGGTTGTCGGTACTGAAGATCCAGATAATGATTTGTTATTATCACTGTTATTAAGGGAAGCAACTCTTCAATGCATGGTTTAAGTAAAGATGTTGGGATTGGGTCATTCTCACAAGACTTAGTTGCTGCTCCCATGATGATATCATAGATCTCCTTATTTGTGGCTTCAGTGAAAACAACAAGTTTCTGACCCACATATTGAATATCACTCTTTAGTGCCTCACTAACATTAACTAGCTTAGATTTACTAAGTTCAGATCTGATCGTTTCAATTTTTCCAGCAAAAAACTCACAAAATCTATTTGCTAACATCTGTTTGCTGTCATGTGCTGGAAAGACAGTCTCCTTAACCTTCCCCATGAGATTGTTAGTTAGGTTATATAGTTGTTTTTGGTCATGTCCAATTTCTAATATCTTTGTGGAGTAGAAATCCTGCTGCGATTGCAGCAGCAGTTTTGAATAATCGGTACAAAATTGTCTATAAATTTGCTTGTGTATCGTTAAGTCAGTTTCACGCATCTTCCGCTCTGCTTTTCTACGAGCCTGCTTGGCTGCTTTTAAGTTGGCGTTATACCATGGTGTTTTTGGTCTAAGTTATGGTTATTTCTTTTGTCTGAACAGGTGCATGGCTGTCAAGGATACATTTAAGACTGGTGTTATATGTCATCACTAATTCATCAATCTGCATGTCCATGTTTTGCTGACTGACTGATGAAGAAATGTCTTTCTTAAATTCATCAATGTTAATCTCTCTTAACTTCCTGAAAGACACAGTTTTTAGCTCACCTGAGCCGAAGGCTCAAGTGAGCTTTTCTGATCACATTTTGTCCGTCGTCCGTCCGTCTGTCTGTCTGTCTGTCCGTCTGTCCGTCTGTAAACTTTTCACATTTTCGACTTCTTCTCAAGAACCACTGGGCCAATTTTGACCAAACTTGGTACAAAGCATCCTTGGGTGAAGGGGAATTTAAATTGTTAAAAAGAAGGGACATATCCCCTCGCAAGGGGAGATAATCAAGAAAAGACCAAAATAGGGTGGGGTCATTAAAAAATCTTCTTCTCAAGAACCACTGGGCCAGAAAAGCTGAAACTTATGTGAAAGCATCCTAGGGTAGTGTAGATATTAAATTGTTCAAATCATGACCCCGGGGGAAGGGCGGGGCCACAATGGGGAATCAAAGTTTTACATAGAAATATATAGGAAAAATCTTGGAAAATCTTCTTCTCAAGAACCACTGGGCCAGAAAAGTTGAAACTTATGTGGAAGCATTCTTGGGTAGTGTAGATTCTAAATTGTTCAAATCATGACCCCCGGGGAAAGAGCGAGGCCACAATGGGGAATCAAAGTTTTACATAGAAATATATAGGAAAAATCTTTGAAAATCTTCTTCTCAAGAACCACTGGGCCAGAAAAGCTGAAACTTATGTGGAAGCATCCTGGTATAGTGTAGATTCTAAATTAAATCATGACCCCCGGGGGAAGGGTGGGGCCACAATTGGTATTCAAAGTTTTACATAGAAATATATTGGAAAAATCTTTGAAAATCTTCTTCTCAAGAACCACCGGGCCAGAAAAGTTGAAACTTATGTGGAAGCATTCTTGGGTAATGTAGATTTTAAATTGTTTAAATCATGACCCCCAGGGGAAGGGTGGAGCCACAATGGGGGGATCAAAGTTTTACATAAAAATATATAGGAAAATTCTTGAAAATCTTCTTCTCAAGAACCACTGGGCCAGAAAAGCTGAAACTTATTTGCACATGGAAGGATCCTGGGGTAGTTGATTTCAAAATGTCTTAATTATGAACAGTGGGGTAGGGTGGGGATACATAATGTACTACAGGGGGGAAATCTGGTAAAGAACAGAATGGTCAAAGCTTCTCAGGTGAGCGATGTGGCCCATGGGCCTCTTGTTCGTTCAGGCTTTGGTTTAGAGATTTGTATCAGAGCATGAACAGCATAATGGTCTCTTGCAGGATTTCCTCTGTTATCACACAAAACTGGGTCACTGATCGTCAGATCAGATAGAAGAATGAAACTGTCCTACCTAGTAATCATGACGTCCAAGGTATGGCCATGGACATGAATCGCACTCTTTGGGAAAGTCCATGATCATTTAATATTTTCATGAACGTCTTTGAATCAGAGTCACTGGGACGATCGAGATGGAAGTTTAGGTCACCAAGTAATATAAGTTCCTCCGCAAGAATAATCCGATTGTCAAGATATTTTGACCATTCCTCAAAGAAGGTCGACTTTCGATAATTATTTCCTTTTGATGGGGAAGGGCGATAAATAGCACACAAACGAGAACTTACGCAGTTTGGCATCCCTATGACACAATCCATGTGTTCAAAATGTGTATGTGTTTGATAGGTCGTATATCGATGTATCGTTTGTAGATAATAGCTAGTCCGCCCCCTTCTTATGTTTCCTAGGTAGGTGAGTAGTTGAATAACCAACCGGTGTCATTTCTGCTATAACACATTTATCTGTATCGCTACCAACTCCTTAGATAGTTCCTTGTTGCTTTGCTCCTAATTTATATTGTTTAATTGACTTTTGAGCTTGAATTATGTTCGTATTCTCCATATATTTCATTGATATAAATAGTTAGACCATTATTTGATATACCTCTAAAAACATCAGAGGAGGGATCGGGTGCCATGGAGGAGTGAGCATCCCCTGTTGACCTGTCACACCCGCTTTGTGCTCCGTGTCGTGATCGGAAAATATCGGAAAACCCGGCGGAAATTCAGTGTGCATATACTGGCTTAACAATAAGTATTCAGTCAGCATAAGTCTTCATGATAAATTGTATTTGTCGACAAGGTCACTGTATCGACAATAAAATTTACGAAATGGGGACGTAAAACAAGACTGCTGATATTCTTTCAGCAACTTGTATGTCCATAACTTACCTAGCTCGTTTTAAAATTTGTTCATACACGTGTAGAATATGCTCTTGCGCATCAAATCAGCTGAGAGATATAAACAATGTATGCATTTGAAGAAGGTTAATTTCTGTATAAGTAAGGAAAGTTGAAAAGTTAACATAGTATATCGTATGGACATAAGAATGGAAATAACCATAATGATTATTAATTGACAATACGTAGTCGATATATCTGAATGTCGAGTTGCATGTCAAGTGTTTTCTTCTATTCAGTCGTTTAAGATTTGGGACGAATTCAGCTTCATATGAATACAAAAATACGTCAATAGACATTTTGTCTAAAACAGTTTGTTGGCAACAAAGTCATATCAAATATCACTTACTAATATCAAATATTACTTTAAACGATTTTTAGCTCACCTGAGCTGAAAGCTCAAGTGAGCTTTTCTGATCACATTTTGTCTGTAGTCCGTCTGTCCGTCTAGCCGTCCGTCCGTCCGTCTGTCTGTAAACTTTTCACATTTTCGACTTCTTCTCAAGAACCACTGCGCTAATTTTAACGAAACTTGCCACAAAGCATCCTTTGGTTAAGGGAATTCAAATTTGTTCAAATGAAGGGCCAAGCCCTCTTCCAAGGGGAGATAATCATGAATTGATGAAAAATTAATGGCATCTTTTAAAAATCTATTCTCCAGAACTACTGGGCCAGGAAAGATGAAACTTATGTGGAAGCATCCTCAGGTAGTGTAGATTCAAATTTGTTCAAATCATGACCCCCCGGGGTAGGGCGGGGCCACAATGGCCGACCAAGGTTTTACATAGAAATATAAAGGAAAATTCTTTAAAAATCTTCTTCTCAAGAATGACATAGCCATAATTGATCATATTTATAGGGAAGCATCCTCAGGTAGTGTAGATTCAAATTTGTTCAAATCATGACCCCCCGGGGTAGGGCGGGGCCACAATCGCCGACCAAAGTTTTACATAGAAATATATAGGAAAATTCTTTAAAAATCTTCTTCTCAAGAATGTTAAAGCCATAATTGATCACATTTATGTGGAAGCATCCTCAGGTAGTGTAGATTCAAGTTTGTTCAAATCATGACCCCCGGGGGTAGGGCGGGGCCACAATGGCCGACCAAAGTTTTACAGAGAAATGTATAGGAAAATTCTTTAAAAATCTTCTTCTCAAGAATGACAAAGCCATAATTGATCATATTCATATGGAAGCATCCTCAGGTAGTGTAGATTCAAGTTTGTTCAAATCATGACCGCCCGGGGTAGGGCGGGGCCACAATGGCTGACCCAAGTTTTACATAGAAATGTATAGGAAAATTCTGTATTAATCTTCTTCTCAAGAATAGCAAAGCCATGATTGTTCATGAGACTACCTTTTGATTTAAACTCTTTAATAATAAACCAATTTCTATTTTTTCCTAGCCACAGTGTTCAGGTGAGCGATGTGGCCCATGGGCCTCTTATTTAAAATAATTACAGAAATGTGCTATAAAAAAGATGGATTGAGATTTAAATAAAAAGGGAGTAGATTTGATCCTCTTAACATTAAAACGGTATAAAACCAAAGCGAATACTAGTATTGCCAACTTTCAGAAATATGTTCTCCTTGGCGTGGATTTCATCATTCGATTGCACTTAGAACTACGATGACTTTTATTGAAAGTATCTGGCTTTATAAAAATGAATGACTTAATTTATTGATAAAAATTTGGTTTCCATGTACTGGTTTATTTTTATAATTATATTTAAAGTCGTCATTTCGTTATTTCTATGGTCTACACAATGACCTTGTCAGCCAATACAATAATTTATCATTAAGTCAAATGCTGACTGACGTTTTTCATACTAAACATGCTACTTGTTAGGCCATCATTTACACACTGAGTTGTCAACGGATCAACAGATCATTCCCTTATTTCCCGAATATGACGAGGGAAATACGGCGGGTGGGACCGGTCGGCAGGGGATGCTCACTCCTCCATGGCACCTGATCCCACCTCTGATATTTAAGAGGTCTGTGTTTCCTCCGCTCCTATTTTGTAATGTTTTATGGACTTTTGAGCTCGAATAATGTTATTCATCTCCACTTAGTTCATTCCCAGATAGCATGACTATGTTGGGCCAACATTTGTTAAAGGTTGTATGGTTGGCGTTGGGGGAACAACGTTGGGCCAACGTTAGACCAATGTTACCAAGTCAACCTTCTCGACCATGACGGAATTCCTATGTTGGCCCAACGTTGGTCCAACGTAAGCAACTTCCATTCACTTTAGTTTCCAAGGAAGGAAGGATCATGGCGTTGGCCCAACGTTGGACCAATGTTTATAATACACCCTTAAAGAAAGTGTATTTACAAGTTGGTAGTAGTATGTTGGCCCAACGTTGGCCCATTGTTTGTAATACACCCTTAAAGAAAGTGCCTTATCAAGTTTGTAGTAGTATGTTGGCCCAACGTTGGCACAATGTTTGTAATACATCCTTAAAGAAAGTGCCTTATCAAGTTGGTAGTATTATGTTGGCCCAACGTTGGCCCATTGTTTCTAATTCACCCTTACAGAACGAGTCTTATCAAGTTGGTAGTAGTATGTTGGCCCAACGTTGGCACAATGTTTGTAATACATCCTTAAAGAAAGTGCCTTATCAAGTTGGTAGTAGTATGTTGGCCCAACGTTGGCCCATTGTTTGTAATACACCCTTAAAGAACGTGTCCTATCAAGTTGGTAGTAGTATGTTGGCCCAACGTTGGCCCAATGTTTGTAATACACACAAGTGTTATTTTGTTTAGGTCTTCAAAGATGGGATATTTATATTGGGCCAACGTTGGCCCAATTATTATACTGCCAACTAATTGATGGAGTCAATTTTATAATTAGCTGCTGAGCTTTACGTTAGGACAACGTTGGTACATTCTGAAATAATTGAGAGGACTTTCTATGTCCATGCTTATCATTGGATGACTGCTTTTGTTTAGATATGATATTTTCAACATTTTAACTTTGCACTTAAGAGATCAAGCACCAAAGAGTGTTTTATTCTATTTTTTGAATTGTGTATATGCTTATTTATTTGTAATAACCCAGATAGCAGAACACCGTCGGCCAAATCTTACATTATGGTTCTATTATCTATGTTGGGTTACCTTGATTGGGCCAACAATGGCCCAACATGGAATATTGATAGCTGGTCATGTATAATAGTGCACTACTTTTGGGCTTACTGTTGGCATTATATCATAAAACTATTATCATGAGAGAAAATATTTGTTTGGAGATTGGCATCGGCCCTACGTTGGCCCAATATACCATGAATCGGACTGAGCATCATGGGTAGACAACAATCGGGCTTCTTGTAGTATCCGCGCCATTTTTAATCTGACACGAGCGTAATGAGACTGATACCTTGCATATCTGCACTCACTTTGTAAGTATTAATAATATGTTTGCCTCGGCACAGCTGAATTAACGTTTAGTTTTTAAACGATATCATGTACAAATCTGTGTAAATCAGACACGGGGAATGCAGAGGCCAGGTGCTGTTGGGTCAACACTGTACAGATAGCATGCTTACATTGGGCCAACGTTGGGCCAATGTAATCGGTTACATCGGGCCAATTTTGGCAAATGGCATTGACCCAATTTAAGTTTGCTCATCGACCCAATGTTGGCCCGATATGTTGGGCCAACGTTGGCCCAATGTAGAGTGTTATTTCTACAGATATTGGCCCAACGTCGCGCCAACATTGGCCCAATAAATGCGACATTGTTGGCGAAACGTCAACAAGAACATTGGGCCGATGTTGGCAAATGCCGTTGGCCCAGTGTCATTTTGCTCCTTGGTCATATGTTGGTCCGATATATTGGACCAACATTGGGCCAATGTGTATAAACATTTGATTGTTACAAATTTGTATATTAACAAATCTGATCGTCTCTACAATCAAAAATAAATCTACAACCAATCCTACTTGAAAAATCAAGCTAGCTAAAAAAAAATTTTAAATTCTCATAATTTATCGAAACAAAATAAATAATCAGTGATTAAATTTTTTGTTTATATACAAGAAAAATAAATGAAAGTATAAAAATGTGTTTTGATACAGTTAAAACAATTAATAATTTGCTCGTTATTTAAATTGAAATTTGTGTCTAGTAGAATACATTTCCGAAGTCTACCACTTAATTTACTTATATACACTTAACGTCGAGAACATGATCAAACATTTTGAAAATGTTGAATTTGCTGAAGTTAAAACAAAATTTATTCAGTACTAAAAATTAATTGGGTTCTTTCATTTAAAATTTGTTCAGTGTAACGACAAATTTTCAATACATGTATTTTATATGGGGCAACATTGAATCAAAATTGTTTTGATGATGATATCAAGCGTATAAATATTATGCATAAATGCCTTCATCACGCAAGCTAATCACTTAATCACACCATGAAACAAAAAAGACGGTAATTCCTTAATTGACAGCTTAAACATATAGTGATATACTTGTAAATTTAATCGTATGTTTACTCTTTACTGAGAAAAGTAACAAATATATTAAGTACCTAATATTACAATTTTAGTGCTACTGGAGATTCTAAAAAGACATGGAGAACACAATCAAAGAATGGCTAAGGTATGCCAAGGACAGGGATGAGGGAGGAAGAAACGGACAGAGAAGAAAAGAAAGGGGAGGAGGAGACTCGGGAAGAGGAAATGGAGACTTAGGAGAGGGATCAGAAGGAAAGTGGCAGTGCCTAACTTTTTTCTGTGATATAGTATGACATTCCTGTAGTTCTACTTTTTTTGTGTCTGTTTGTCGGTTATAAACTCGATGCAGATGCCAGAAAATTTTTTTTCTGTAAGTAAACAAAATGACGGGATTCATTCTAGTATTATTTTAAGAACAGCTAGGAGGGCTTTGTTTATTTGTTAGACGTGCTTATTGATACCTGTAATTTACTGAACTTGTGCATAATTTACATCAGAGAGGGAGTATACAGTCATGTAACCCTACATGTATAGCTTGAAGTGAGCATCCACTTTTAATTCTTTATTAATGTTTTCTTCATGCACTGAGCAATAAAATTATAGTATGTTATAATTGAATTTTATATTTTGATATCTTTATTCTCAGTTTTTTTAATTAATGTAGAGCTACTTACAATGCAATACTTGTTGATGGCAATTCTATGAGAATATTGAGAATATGTATTAAACTATTAATCTAGCATATATAGCATATATAGAGAGTATTAAAGGCTTTTACCATTTAACTGTACTACAAAACTAGTATAACCTTATTGTATATATTTGTTTGTCAATTTTGAGGACAAATGGCCAACCAGTGAAGAGCAAATGAGTTGTCATGATGGAGAGCTAATAAGATACAAACCAACGTTGGCCCAAAAATGATGTTTTCCTGATATTGAAAGAATAAGTGGCCCAACAATGGCTCAATGATATCCGTTCGTTGGTCCAACAATAAGCCAACAAGTTGGTTTGATTAAGGGCCGATGAGCAAAATACCGATGGCCCAACATTAATTGCTTACAATGGCCCAACTGTACAAAAATGACGTTTGCCCAACATTGAAAAAATACATTGGCCCAACAGTGGCCCAATATTAACTGTTACATTGGCCCAACAATAAGCCAATAAGTTGGTTTGATGAAGGGCCGATGAGCAAATTACCGTTGGCCCAACATTAGTTGCTTACAATGGCCCAATTGTTCAAAAATGACGTTTGCCCAATACTGAAATAATACAATGGCCCAACAGTGGCCCAATTTTAACTGTTACATTGGCCCAACAATAAGCCAACAAGTTGGTTTGATTAAGGGCCGATGAGCAAATTACCGATGGCCCAATATTGAATTCAAACAGTGGCCCAACATAAGGAGCGTTGTTGGCCCAACAAAGGTCCAATAACATCCTGCTATCTGGGTTTTTCGTGGATTTAAGCCATCAACCTTTCTACCTAGAGGTAGTTATCGTCATTTGTCTGCATATCTGCAAACGTTCACAATGGGACCTTTTCTCACCTTTAGGGACATGTTACCAAGGTGACCATTCACACATACTATGCATCTTTTTTGTCAGATTAGACCACGGTATCAAAAACGTGTATCATATAGAGTTTGGAAAAATTCTGAGACTTCGTGTACCACAGCTTCTAGTCAAAAAACGTCCTTCCATTGAAACCTTAAGGTTCTTAATTTTTTTTTCAGTTCAGATTTGACGCATTTCTTCACCAAGCATGTTTAGGTACTTTAAAACAGCGTATTAATCGCCTAAACCTGTCAATAACCGTTAGGGGACCTGTGAGTTAGGTACATCACGTTTCATTTCGATTGTCATTATGTCAAAAGAAAATATTTTTTTCCAAACCGATTAAAACATTTCATGATACTTTAATTCAGTACAATTATGTACGTTCTAGGCACGTTTTTAATAAAAGCGTTCTCGACACAGCGTTTTCAAAAACAGCATAACATGATTTTGATGATAAAAAATCAAATAATGTTAGAATTGAAATATTATGATATTTTGTTATTCAAACATGTGCGTCTGTGTGTGTGGGGGGGGGGGGGTTACAAAAATGTTTTAATTTGTTTTAAAATTTGTCTGATATTGCAAATTGTTTTAAACATGTTTTTAAAGCGGGCTTTTTTTTTTATACATGTACGTACTATATATAAAATTTACATTAACTTCCAGTGCCCGTGAATAAAAACATATTTTTTCAGCTTTTGTTGTGATACTTTGAACGCTCCATACTTTCCTGTTTGAAAAATCCCGAGAACTTCCGATCGAATCTTGAATGGCATATGGCTATAGGGTTATGGCAAAAGATGTGTGAAAGAGGTGTATTGATTTTCATTTGAAGGGTTTAAATTTTAAAAGGTGAGACCATGAACAGAAAAATACATACAACAAGTTAATAATAAAGCGCATAGTGTTTCATAGAGATAAATACAATGTCAAGAAAGCAAAACAAACAAGGATATCTCTCACATTATGCGTAACTTGACCTGTTTACCTGTTTGCGTTTTTAAACTTAAACTAGCACTTCGTCCTAAAAATTGAAACGAAAGATTATAAGGTCAAATGTCATTTATTATAGTTATTTTATAATCCCAATAATATGGTAAAAGTTAAGTGATGTGTGCATGTAATGTAATCTGTAATCAAATAATCAGGCGAAAGATAGGCCCTATAGCTTGTGTGTGACTCAATGGAAGTAATCCAACCTGACTGCAAAATAAAATATTTTGTATACAAAGAATGTGCTTGTTAAAGATGCTTACACACAGATTTAAAACTAATTTCACAAAATTTCGGTATATCATGACTTATATATTGCTGTAACATTTCACACGGAACTATAATGAACATTATGAAAATAAAAACTTAGTAGTAGGAAAGGAGAAATGCATGAAGAAAACATGGCTTGACTGGGAATCGAACTGGGCACCCTGCATTACTAGTCAGGTGCTCTAACCACTGAGCTATCCAGGCCGATATCCACAGTCCATAAAGCCCGAACTTCTACATTCCTCCCTCCTTAAACAGTCTTCGACCACAAAGACACAAGTTCTAGGGCCCTGCCAGGAATTACTAATTTACACATACACTGTAACCTGAATAAAGCCCCCCACACTGGCCACCAAATGTAGTAGGAAAGGAGAAATGCACGAAGAAAACATATGGCTGGACCGGGAATTGAACCCGGGACCCCTGTATTACTAGTCAGCCGCTCTAACCACTGAGCTATCCAGGCCGATATCCATGGTCCGGAAAACCCAAACTTCTACACTTATAAACTCAGCAATAAGGAAAATAGAAAGTCAATATGACTTTAAATTTTACCAACCCCCCCCCTTATGTATAAGACACACAAAAAGAATAACACACATCTAATAATTCATTTTTCAAAAGATAATTTTAGGGGGTAGTAGAAAATGGGTGTATTACATGAGCAGAATTAAATGCCTTCATTTTTATCAAAGCTACTTAAGTATAAAATATATGAAAAGCTGTGAAATCTTGAAATCATTTCATAGACTAATTCATTATGATGACCCTCAGATTTTCAGGCATGCTGAATCTGACACCTGTCTGTATCCGTTGCCAGCCTATCTTTGGACTTTCCCTTCGCTTGTGTAGCTCAAAGACAGGAAGTCACTACAAAGATGTTCACCTGCCTGATTATAATACGTCTGTGGACATTAACAGTCATCGTCTGACACGCCCACAAAAGCCTCCCCCCACACCGAAATGGGAGGGACTCCAGGCCCTGGCAGAAAGAACCAAGGTTTGTTGAGAGCATTGTAGCAGGTACTAATGTACATAATTTGACATTATCTTAAAATTATAATACATGATTTTAAAGTCCTTTTTATGAATTCAAGTTCTGAAAAATGGTAACTTGCTGGTAAATATCAAAGCATTGCAGTAATGTGGATACACGTATATCAGTCTGGGGAACGGAAAACGACAAATTGGAAAATTTTGATGAGAAATTAATTTTAAAATATGCCATTTTTTAAATAAAAATTGTTAAAACTAGTAAAAGAATTTTTAAAAGGCCCTCAGAAAGACTAATAAAAGAATACTATAGGCAAAGAGTCACAGTTTTAACATTTTAAGTAGAACCTTGTAAATTGAACATCTTTGAACAATAACATCATTTGACTTCACCTTATGCCAAGGGTTCATGAGGAAAGTTGCGTATCAGAAACCCTTGACTAGCGAAGATGTTGTTATGTTTATTTTTATCAGTTTGCTATATTCATTATCTATCATAAGTATATTATTTTTGTTAGTGTTTTATATTTCACACTCATTTATTAGGGTTCACTAATACCAGAGACATTGAAGGCCATGGATGAGGATGAAGACTTCAAATTGACAGCCGCAAAAATCAAAGAAATGGGGACCAAGAAAATGACGAGAGAGGAGAGAAAGCGCAGACAGAGAGCTCTGACTGATTTAAATGTTCCAGACTTTGAGACATTCTGGAAACTGAAGAGGGCAGAAAATGGGGCACAAGGTAATAGACATTTATTTCATTTAGAAAACACATAAAAAATCATCATTCTCTGTCCTGTTTTACAACATACATGATATATATATATATTATTAGAACAGTATATTCGTATCACGTCGAAATCAGATCTAACGAGACACGAAAGTTTGATCTATGATCCGCGCCTGTCAACGAGACGCGAACGGCTCTTCGGATCAAGTTACTGTTATAATGATAAATTTATTATATACCCCCTTATAACTAGCTAAATATAGCAGAATAAAACTTTAGAGATCAATTGTATAATATTTATCCATAAAACAAAGCATAATAACAAGGGACTTTTGCGTACTACGTCATCAGTTTCAGAGAGTGGTGATATGGATTCAGAAAACCACAGTGTGGTGATCCGGAAAATCGGATCAAACTCTGTAAAATTAACAGTAACAAAAACAAGGAAATTGATGGGTATATAATAAATTTCAAAACCTATAAAGTTTGTAAAATTTGATTTTACCATGGTTTGCATTGATACCTACTATGTAGCTATTAATTTTTCAAAGAAAAACAGTTGTGAAAGAAGAGAAAATGTGCTTACATTTGATTTTTAGTCTACTTTATTAAGAAATGTCCATATCTCAGGAGCAGACAAGGAGGATGCATTAATTAAAAAGACCATAGAGATCCTGCAGGCCAACATAGGACTGTATTGTAACCAGGCCTGTAACCACTGTCATGTGGAGTCCTCACCACGCCGCAAAGAAATGATGAGCCGCGAAGTCGCAGATAGATGTCTGGACATCCTAAAGAATAGTCCCTCAATCCACACCCTAGATCTCACAGGTAAATCACCAGGATAGTCAGACAGAATATCCAAAATAGTCCCTCTATCTACACCCTAGATCTCACAGGAAAATCAAAAGGATAGTCAGACAGAATATCCAAAATAGTCCCTCTATCCACACTCTAGATCTCAAAGGTAAATCACCAGGATAGTCAGACAGAATATCCAAAATTATCTCTCTATCCACACCCTAGATCTCACAGGAAAATCTCAAGGGTAGTCAGACAGATATCCAGAATAGTCCCTCAATCCATAATAACAATAATACTTGCAGAATATCCAAAATAGTCCCTCTATCCACACCCTAGATCTCACAGGTAAATCACCAGGATTGTCAGACATAATATCCTAAATAGTCCCTCAATCCACACCCTAGATCACACTGGAAAATCTCAAGGGTAGTCAGACAGAATATCCAAAATAGTCCCTCAATCCACACCCTAGATCTCACAGGTAAATCACCAGGTTTGTCAGACGGGAAAAATAGTCCCTCTTCCCATATACAGGATCACCTAGATAGGTTGCTGTAGAACTTTGGTTGATTAAATTGAGATTTGTTATGCCCTGCCATGAAAATGGCCGGGGCATATAGTGTTTGTCATGTCCGTCTTCCGTCCTTCTGTCCTTCCGTCACACTTTGCGTTTAGCTCTGTTCAAAGCTAAGTTTCCAAGAAACTATCCAAGATATTTTCATCAAACTTCATGTGCTGATAGATATTGATGAGAGCTATGCAACTGCATCAACATTTTTTGACCTTGACCTTTCCTTTGACCTTGACCTCACTTTTCATAAATTAGTGTTTAGCTCAGTTTTAAACATTCCATTCAAGATGGTGTTATCAAATTTCACATGTTGATACAAACTTGCACAGATGATGCATCCAGGGATGAACTCTACAAGACTTGCTTCGGATGCTGGATCTGACCTATATTTTCTAGATGAGTGACCAGGTTAAAGTTTTTGGAGCAGGTGCATTCCTAAGGAACTATAAGCCCTACTTGGACCAAACTTGCATGGATGATGCATCTAAGGATGGACACTACCAGACTTGTTTCGGATGCTGGATCTGACCTACATTTTCATTCCAAAGTAACTATAAGCCCTACCCAAACCAAATTTGCATGGATGATGCATCTAGGGATGGACACTACCAGACTTGCTTCGGATGCTGGATGTGACCTATATTTTCATTTCCTAGTAATTGTAAGCCCTGCCTGAACCAAACTTGCATGGATGATGCATCTAGGGATGGACACTACCAGACTTGCTTCGGATGCTGGATCTGGCCTATATTTTCATTCCCTAGTAATTATTAGCTCTGCCTGAACCAAACTTGCATGGATGATGCATCTAGGGATGGACACTACCAGACTTGCTTCGGATGCTGGATCTGACCTATATTTTCATTCCCAAGTAACTATAAGCCCTGCCTGAACCAAACTTTCATGGATGATGCATCTAGGGATGGACACTACCAGACTTGCTTCGGATGCTGGATCTGACCTATATTTTCTAGATGAGTGACCAGGTTCAAGTTTTTGGAGCAGGTTCGTTCCTAAGGAACTATAAGCCCTACTTGTACCAAACTTGCATGGATGATGCATCTAAGGATGGACACTACCAGACTTGCTTCGGATGCTGGATCTGACTTACATTTTCATTCCGAAGTAACTATAAGCCCTACCCAAACCAAATTTGCATGGATGATGCATCTAGGGATGGACACTACCAGACTTGCTTCGGATGCTGGATCTGACCTATATTTTCATTACCTAGTAATTATAAGCCCTGCCTGAACCAAACTTGCATGGATGATGCATCTAGGGATGGACAATACCAGACTTGCTTCGGATGCTGGATCTGGCCTAAATTTTCATTCCCTAGTAATTATAAGCTCTGCCTGAACCAAACTTGCATGGATGATGCATCTAGGGATGGACACTACCAGACTTGCTTCGGATGCTGGATCTGATCTACATTTTCATTCCCAAGTAACTATAAGCCCTGCCTGAACCAAACATTCATGGATGATGCATCTAGGGATGGACACTACCAGACTTGCTTCGGATGCTGGATCTGACCTACATTTTCATTCCCTTGTAACTATAAGCGCTACCTGGCCCAAACTTGCATGGATGATGCATCTAGGAATGGACACTACCAGACTTGCTTCGGATGCTGGATCTGACCTACATTTTCATTCCAAAGTAACTATAAGCCCTACCTGAACCAAACTTGCATGGATGATGCATCTAGGAATGGACACTACCAGACTTGCTTCAGATGCTGGATCTGACCTATATTTTCATTCCCAAGTAACTATAAGTCCTACCTGAACCAAACTTGCATGGATGATGCATCTAGGGATGGACACTACCAGACTTGCTTCGGATGCTGGATCTGACCTTTATTTTCATTCCCAAGTAACTATAAGCCCTACCTGAACCAAGCTTGCATGGATGATGCAGCTAGGGATGGACACTACCAGACTTGCTTCGGATGCTGGATCTGACCTATATTTTCATTCCCAAGTAACTGTAAGCCCTGCCTGAACCAAACTTTCATGGATGATGCATCTAGGGATGGACACTACCAGACTTGCTTTGGATGCTGGATCTGACCTACATTTTTATTCCCTACTAACTATAAGCCCTACCTGAACCAACTTGATCAAATTTTATTCACATACAAATTTTCATGTTGCTTTACTAAGATATCCTCGGCGGGGCATTCATGTCCTATGGACATATTTCTAGTTGTTGATGTATTTTATTCTAAACATCCTTGATACAGCCAAATTGTCTGCTTTTCATGATTTAGTTTTTAAACAGACATATAAAAAAAATTATAAATTTTTTTAGATTATATAATTTAAATGCGCAAAAAACTTGGAAAGAAGACCTTGGAAAATATTTTTTGTTTTAATCATTATTTGAAATACTTGTTTATGTGTCTTACAGGAGGTGCCCCCGAGCTGTTAGATGAGTTTAGATACCTGGTTAGAGGGGGTCGAGAACTGGGGAAGAATATTATAGTAAGGAGTAACCTCACTGTACACACAGAACCTGGTAGGTAATTAGAGTGACCTCCCTTCTCCCTTTGTAGTCTGATGATCAGTCTGAAGCATTGTTAATCAACAATTATCTCCTCTTTTTACATTTTAGAGTTTGAACAAGTTATTAATTTTTTAAATCTGGAGAATTAAATTTAAAAAAAATTTAAATCATACCATTACTATAATGCTAATAAAGTTCTTTGAATTAGTTTTTGAGCTGGTTTGATTGTGTTACAGGTCAGGAGGACACAGCAGAGTTTATGAGGGACCACCAGGTGAACATTGTAGCCTCCCTGCCCTGCTACACAGCAAAGAATGTCAACCAACAGCGGGGGAAGGGGGTGTTTGATCGGAGCATACAGGCCCTGATCAAGTTCAACTCCCTGGGGTACGGAGAGGAGGGCTCAGACCTAAAACTGGACCTGGTCTATAATCCTCTCGGTAAGTAGGTCAGGGACATTCTTTTTTTTCTGTGTACATGTATCACCTGGATACTTTGTAATATATGCCAAAGAAGCACTAATTTTCAAAAAGTTTAATGAATGGTCATTTTTAAAAAAAACTTAGCAGGCATTGATTTTGTTGTTTCAAAAATAACTCTATTCAATTTATGGTCACATATAATAAAAAAAAATTGTGTGGGATTTAATTTTGTTGATAATTGTTTACCAAAAAAAATGAAATGAAATTCTGAACAAATATTACTTGTTGTACAGTATACATTTATATTTGAATTTATGAACAAAAATGCCCTTTAAGGGACTGTACTGTGTACATAGAATACATGTAAAAAAAAAAATTGTTTGTGCAAGAGAAAAAAAACATTAATTTTGTAGACAATTCATTACATGTATGGATCATTCAACAAAGGTCAGATTCAGAGTCACATACTAGTATTCAATTTTTATAATTTTCAGTTAATATTGCTAATAATTATTACAACAACAAAAATAAAATAGCAAGTTTAAAAAAAAAAAGGAAACATTTTCTTTTTCATAACTTTTGTAAACCAAAAGAAAATTTCAGGTGGTCACCAAGTTAAAGCTGTTTGATCCAATCTATAAAAGTTAATATTTTCCACCATTATTCATTTCTTTCTTTTCTAAAATAACACATTCTTGTTCCTACATTTAAATGTACCGTGTAAATGTATACTTATTTAATAGAAAAAATACAAATAATCAAGTAACATAAGAGTTATTGCCCTTTGCACCATTGTCCTAACGAATTGATTTATTTTTAAAAAAAAAATGATTTAATGATTCTCTTTATTAGTTTACTGACTCTACAAAAGAAATATTTTTATAGGGCACTAAGTTTTAATGACAAATATTGCTAAAACCTATGATGTCATTGGAGGGTAGCGATTTACATTAAGTACAAGCCAGAACAATCTAGCACAAATGTCTTTTATTCATTTCAATTTTGAAGCTTGAAAGTCTGCATAAATAAGAAACCTTACCGCCGTGGGTGTGATCGGCCGGCAGGATATGCTCACTCCTCCATGGCACCTGATCCCACCTCTGATGTTTTGGAGGTCTGTGTTTGCTCTGCTCCTCATTAAAAATTTGTAATGTTTAAAGGACTTTTGAGCTAGAAAACTGTTCGTTATAGGTCTGTTAATAAGAAAGATATTCATTTTATTTTTCAGTAAGTATAAAATGCATGATTCTCTATGATGTAATGGTGATGAGTTGGAATCAATCTAATTAAAATTAAATGTTAGATCCGCTTGCATACTCGCTATACTAACATCTAACAATATCCCATTGAGGGTCACGTCAGAATTCAAACTCTATCAACCAATCAAGTCGTCACCTGCAAAATCATTGTATATTGTTGAAGCGAATAAGTCTAGACCTCTGACGTGTCCATATGGGATGTTGTTGGATGTCAGTGTAGCGAGTATCTGGGCAGATCTAACATCTAATTTTAATTAGATTGAGTTCGAATATAACTTGTATAAAAGGTTATAACTATGATGACTTTGTTTAACAAGTACTTATATGGTAACCTGTATCAAACTGCCATCCTTAATGTTTTATCAGCCTGTTACTGCTGATGACAGGTGCCTTTCTGCCCCCACCCCAGGGAAATATTTTATCAGCCTGTTACTGTTGATGACAGGTGCCTTTCTGCCCCCACCCCAGGGATATATTTTATCAACCTGTTACTGTTGATGACAGGTGCCTTTCTGCCCCCACCCCAGGGATATATTTTATCAGCCTGTTACTGTTGATGACAGGTGCCTTTCTGCCCCCACCCCAGGGATGTATTTTATCAGACTTTTACTGTTCATGACAGGTGCCTTTCTTCCCCCACCCAGGGACCCCTGGAGGACAAGTACCGCCAAGAACTAATGGAGTTCTTTGGAATCAGGTTTAACCAGCTCTTCACAATTACCAACATGCCAGTCAAACGTTTTGCAGACTTCCTCTATCGAAGGTAAATATGAAACTTCTTTTTGTATTGAGGGTAAAAGAATTACATACATGTATACAGTAAAACATGCCATAATGAAGATCAAAAGACAAACAGTTCTTATTCATGCTAGAACTTATTTGTTATATCTGATGAATTTATAAAAGGTTTAATCAAGTAAGAAAATCTGGCTAAGAGCATGCATTACCTACATTTGAACAATTTAGAATCCCTATCTATTTTTATGTGTAATTTCTGCAGCAGTACCTTACCTTAGAAGAAGGGAGGGCATATTGCTTTGCTACTGTTGGTCTGTCTGTCTGTCTGTCCACCATCAGTTTCCATTCATTTTCTCCACAGAGATCACACATATTAAAATGAAATTTGGTAAACAGTTTTAAGGATATCTAGGTCAAGTTCTGTTTTGGGCATGCTCGAGCATTTTTTGACAGTTATGTCCTTAAACTTTAAAAATTCCAATTATTTGCTACTGAGAAATGACCCCTATTTATTTTAAGTTCAAAAGGTCAATTTCATTTTCATGCATAATATTCTTTGCACATAATAAAGGCTTGTGCACCCTATAATGTATTCCATGGGAGAGAGGGAGGTG
>NW_026926818.1:0-28260 GCF_032062105.1 Saccostrea cuccullata | reverse complement strand
CCACCCACCCTTACAAGTATCATGTTTGTTTTATTAATTATATGTTTTTGTTTTGTAGATTGTATGAGTTGTCAAGGAGGAAAGTTGGAAATGTATATTTTGTATATAATATTAAACTGCACTTACGAGAGCGCTTCTGTACCTACCTATATACGTGTTGTTATTTATTTTATAAAATATTTATGTTCGTTTGAGTGGAAACGAATAAGAACATAATGGTAATTTCCATTCCTATATGAATATAATATATCCCTTTGAGCTTGAGATAAAAGATACTACAGAGTCTGAAACATTTGTTTCATACTTAGAAATTTTAATTGAAAAAAAAAACTGTTAATGGTAATCTAACAACCAATCTCTATGATAAATGTGATGACTTTAACTTTTCTATCGTCAACTTCCCTTACTTATGCAGCAATATACCTTCATATATCTCAGTTGATTCGATACACAAGAGCATGCTCTACGTATGAAAGTTTTCTAAAAAGAGGTAAATTACTGACAAACAAGTTACGTTGATGAAACAAGAATATCAGCAGTCTCGTTTAAATTCATCATTTCGTAAGTTCTATGGTCGAAAGAATGACCTCGTCAGCAAATACAATTTATCATTGAGTCAAATGCTAACAGACATTTTTCATACTATTATTTATACACCGAATTGACGACGGATTTTTCCGTTATTTCCCGATCATGACAAGGAGCACACAGAGGGTATGCCCGGTCAGCAGGGGATGCTCACTCCTCCATGGCCTTTAATGTTGTAGAGGTCCGTGTTTGCTGTTCATTATGTCCAAATTCTTCATTTTCCAATTCGAAATTGTAAAAAGTTTAAAGACTTTATACGCCAGACGAACGCAAGGTAAACTTTCATCAGAAAGGCTCACTTGATCCTTAGGCTCATCTGTGCTCAGAACCTTTATTTATCGATGAATATTTCCATTTCTTTTGTTTTCTCTGTGATAACTCTTTGAAAGTTAGTTGACTTGATTTCTTGATCATTCTACCGGAATGATAATTTCGCCAAGAAATGGATCAGGAATTAATAATATGGCTCAGGTGTGTTAAGACCCTGTATTTATCAATAAGTATGTAATAAAAAAACCATATCAACCCAGTAGATCCATAAAAGCCATGTAGGGTCCTTTTTAGCCCTGAAAGAATGATGTGGTTCTTACTTAATTGTGACGTCAGGCTTTTCGCATATGCAAAAAAAGTTTGTATTACTAAGTATGGAATATCTGTCCCTGTGACTACAGAAACAGATTCTGTGTTATATCATCGCCTTCTTTTTACGTGATCAGAGACGATCCCGGATATACGCGTCTGACGGATGTCACATGCACCTGGGTAACGTCTTGGAGATGGCAAAAATTGATATTGATTTACACGTGAATCCAAATGACAGGCATCAGCTTAACAACCAATGAGAACTGTTAATTTCTCTACGTTGGCCATTAATAAAGTCATATATACATGTAATTGTTGTTTCTGAGATTGCTTTGATTGTGAAAACACAATTATAGTGTAAAATAAACAAGATGGGAAACGCAAGTGAAATTTCTACGACAATGTTAAATCACACCACCAGAAATTTTTCTTATGTGTTCTCCATTCCAGAACCACCAAAGTATATCATCATCGTCGCAAGTGTAATGTATTCCCTCATTTTCATCGCTGGATTCATCGCCAACATCTCAGTTGTCGTCGTTGTTTGCGCTGTGAAACGAGTAAGATCTCGAATGAGTTTTCTGTTTGCAAACTTAAGTGTTGCAGATCTTCTCGTCTTGCTTGTTTGTATGCCATCGGCCGCCATCGACCTTTTTGCGAAAGAAGTGTGGTATCTTGGTGAATTCATGTGTAAGTGGCCTTTTTCATTGTTAATACTCCTTACTGATAAAGGCAACCTTTGATATGTAAATGTATACGATTTTATATAACAAAAATTTGACATTTTACCTTCACCAAAATAGTCCGAGAGAGAGAGAGAGAGAGAGAGAGAGAGAGAGAGAGAGAGAGAGAGAGAGGACGTAAATTATCAAACAACGTAACTATACTCTTAAGGAACCACTGACTAGTTTGTTGGGTATGCCATCAACAATAGTTGGAATCGTTGGTTAATTTGCATAACGGACGAAGCCTTATATTTTTCATAGTGAAATAAAATTGTAAATTTAGATTTTAAAAATGTTCTCTAATAGATTTAAATTACACGGGGCCTCCCATGTCGATTTCAATAGTCCCCGCCCACTGACGTCAGACACAAAGACGTAAGAGATCTAAATGCATAATTATTAGGACGACTTCTTAGCTCCTGACCTTTCGCTTGGCGAAATTTACATTCCGGCTGAATTCTCGAGAAATCAACTCACCTAACTTCAAAGAATTATCAAAGAGAAAACGAAGAATTGGAAATATATGTGCATTAACTGTTAAAGTTATGTAGTATTCAATGTATCTTTCTATTCAAAACACTTTTTTACAACCGAAATCCACAGATCAATGCGTTCTAGATATTCAGTGTTAAATAAAAATCGCAGCATGTTGGCTTTTTCCAACATTTTCAAGCTTGCAGAAGAGATGTGTCGTCGTACGGTTTGAATTTAAGAGAGTTGCAGTCAACATAAAAAATGACAAATTTTTAAGAAGTCAATTGCTTTTTTGTAAAACAAAAATACACAATATAAAATTCATGATTCATGAACTCAAATTTCTCAATTTTTAAAATTGCGATTGCTCCTCACGCTATGTCCCTTCCAGCGGCCTTTAAAGGGCATAGACACAGTTTCAGCAAAAAAAAAAAAAAAAAAAATTCAAATTTATTTTTCCATTTTTTCTGTTCAGCTAGGGTATTTATAATGATAATCACAAATATGAATTTCATTTCTCGAGATACAAGACAGATTTAGAGCTCCAAACCTTTGTTATGTAAACAAGGCCTGTGATATGTTTTTGTGTACATAGGTTAAACATACTAATATATGTTTGTTCAAAGCAGATTTTTTTTAACAAACAAGTTAATAATAAGTACGATTAGACAGTTTCTAGTGATTTGCTGAAATTCGTTTTGTTGTAAATATGATATTTTTTATATGTAAACAAAAACAAGGCACGAGGCTTGTTAACATTATGAAGGATTTTAAGTTCTGTGCAATAGGAAAAGACAATATTTTCCCGAAAGTGAAATTTTATTTGCCAAAAAATAAGCTGAAAATTGGCTAGACCAGACATTTGGTACAAAATGGTACATTTTTAAACACATTTTTATCAAAAAAATTTCTATCTCTGGGTCTTCTCTCCATAATTTTGAAACGTTATTTTTGTGCATTTTAATTCAAAGAAACAAATATACATTTGTAAAAAATGGAGACCATTAAAAATGAACTTTTCCCCAAAAATTATAACTGTGTAAATGTGGTGCTTCTTTGTCCTTTTAAAATCAACTGTATATGTGTAACGGTGATACTAGTAGCTTAATATGGGCTACCTATCCAGTGCACTTGAAGTAAAAAGTTTTTGGTTCGAGCCTCGCTTGGGACGTTAATTTTATCATTTTTCATGCAAACAACCATTTATTTTGTCAGTTTCATTTAAAATCTAAAATTTTGAATTAGATAAATTTTGGTTCAATTTTGTTCTCGAGTGAAATCAATTCCAATCTTCTATTCTATGATGTATATGTACATGTACACTTATCCTCTATGCCAGATGTTTATTTTGTGGGAAACATTACTTTGTTATTGTGCCTCCTAGGAAAAACGGACATAAATGTTTACAACCTGACAAGGTCTTTCAAACTAAATGAAAAAAATCAAATGGTTGTGTTTGTAAAATCTGACCAGCTATGTTCAGCCAACCAAATCATGCACATTTAAACCATAAGTTCCTGCAGATCACACGCAAGATACACCCATCTTCTTTCAGTTGAAACTGTGTCCCTGTCCCTTTAAACTACAACCAAATCAGTCATTGTTAACAAAAGATGCATGTGTTTACAAAAGCAAATTAAAATCCAGCTACAATGAACCAGTAATTAAAAGTTTATCAACGGAAGAAAGAAAGATGGAAAACAAGTATATGTAATACTTTGGTTAATCATTTCTGTCCGTCTATTTTTTTTATTCGTCTGGGTTTTTTTTGTATGATGCAATGTGAGATGACAACTGACTGCCTTTTACTTTAATGATATAGTTTTATTAAAATAAATAAAATGATCAGCCCCAGTTTTAGTTGCAAAATCTTCTAGACTTTGTGGAGAGCGAAAGCGAACCCAGAACTCTAGGTTTTCAAAGATGGTTTATCTGAAGCAATATGATAGAAATCATTGAATTATTTTTCTTTCTTTACAATGTGCCGAGTCCTCGAGTGAGGTAGTGGTTTTAGAGTTTGCTCTTGAGTCGTGGAGTAAGTCAGTTGATCAAAACGTTGTTGGCTCCACCCCGGTCCAATGCGAAAGGTGGAGACCAGGCCTTTGGATGTGAGGTTCCGTGTCACAATATAGGCTGGCATGTAAAAGATTCCTCGCTGTTTAAAGGCATGAAGTGTCGAGTACATGTCTGTCTTTTACTGACAAGAGATTTGGTCTCACTATGATTAAAACGTTCTCGAAGGAACGTTAAACAAAGAAAACAACATGCTAGGTAAAATAATAACTGTAAGAAAGTAATCATTTAATGCAAGTTTTGTTTATGTCAATTAGCACGTGCACCCTACGTGAATTTCCAATGATTAAAATCAACAACCAATTAATCTACCCACACCTTAGATGGAATAATGTCGAAAGAACAGAAATAGTGCAATCATAATCAAGTTTACCTGTGGTTTGAAATTCTTACTTTATACAATCAAGAATAAACACATAGTAAATAAAGATACAAATAAATGAAAAAATAAATATATATAACATGCAAAAACCAAATACCGAAAAAGAACAAATTTCCATCAAAATTGGACAAAGGTTTAAAATATAACGTAAATACGTTTTCAAATTAATTTTCAATTTCTAAAGTTGTAAATGGTTGAATAACTCATTAAATTAAAAAGAATTAACGATACATGTAAAAGACATCTGTCTAAATTAGATTTGTGGAGGGTTTTTATATAAAACAGCGTATATAATTAAAAAGTAAATATCTTTCATACATTATAGACTCTTTCACAATAAATAAAGTAGACTTTTTGTGTTCCAGGTAAGTTTGTACCGTTTGTGGAACACCTGGTGTCTCTGGCCTCAGTCCTCACGATTCTGGTGATCACCTATGACAGATACAGAGGGGTCTGCTATCCCATGAGTTCCGGCTGTTTCTGGTCAAATCTCAGGGTGCCGACCGTTGTCTTTCTAGTTTGGATACTGGCTGGTGCTGCTAGTCTTCCCATAACATTTATTGCCATTTTTCGTGATTCAAAATTCTTTGACGGAACGCCAATAAAAGTTTGCAGAATGCCTATCAACAGTTCATGGAAAATCGCGTACATCCTGGGCATCTTTATTTTCTTTTTCATCGTGATTTTGATGGTGTTATGTTTTTTAATTTTCCGTATGTGTAAGAAACTCTTGTGGCACGCCCAATTCCTGGAGGATCGGGCCGAACAGGACTCGGAGAAGACGGTATCGGGGAGGCGGAGAATCGTCTTCATGTTGATCATTGTCATCGTCACATTCTTCTTGTGTCTTCTGCCTCAAAGAATTGTGGGAATTTGGATCATTGTTGCAGATCACGGAGAGCTGCACTCTTTGGGACTGGAGGGGTATCTAAACCTCATAACCTTTCCCCGAGTCCTCATGTACATCAGCAGTGCATCGAATCCCATCATCTACAACATCATGTCTGCTAAATTCAAGACGGCTCTGAGAGACATTCTTTGTCATTGCAAGATTTGCACAGAGTGTCATTCTCCATTACCAAGGTTAAGAGATCGGACGAGTAGCTTTCATTTGTCCCGGTTATCGCTAAGTTCGCGAGGTACACACTGGTCCCCCCGGTCTCGCCATTCCACGGGGGAATCTTTTCACCAAGAATCCAAGGTCATGTTAAAAAAAGACAGATCTATTGAAAGTGTTTTGTAGCAATATTATGATATATGTATTTAGATGTCTAAATGTCAAGAAGAACATTTTCAACCTTATAAATGTGTGTTTAAAACATGTATTAAAATCAATTTCATGTATTTAGCTCTTTGTCGTTTATAAAACTGTTTTAACAGTCTCATGAGATGATATCAATAAAACAAAGTTAATTGGTTTCTATCACGCGGTTTTTCCCAACTACTTTGATGCGAGGCCCAAAACAAACGCTTCGCCTGTAGCAAAGACAGATATGATTAAAATCATATAATTAAGCCTTATCATCAACAGAAAGTAATAGGAAAATTTTACTTTTCAAATAAAGGATAACGGTGAAGCATTTAATTTTAGAAAAAAATACGTATCGAAAATCTATGCCTGACGTCACGAGAGCTAGGCTGGTCAGCTATAGTCTGTAATAAAACATATGGAGATAATAACAAATAATAACAATGCAAAATAGGAGCAGAGCAAACACGGACCTCCAAAAGTCAGAGGTGGGATCGGATGCCACTCTCTGGTTGAGAAAATTCCGACAGACAATTTTTCTTTCGCTCGCCTTTGGTATTATATTTTTGTAAGCGTTTCCATGCTATCCGTCAATTTTCTTCATATCTTACCCCTACTCCTAATACTTTATTCACCTTCCAAATATATTTTTTTTTACATACTTGGATCGTCAGGACTAAGAATAAAAAAAAATTAAAAATGTCATAGAGCATATAAATGTAGTAAAGTTATAAATAAATATTTTTTACCTTAAGTATCTTCTATATAATTTATAAAAACTCGAAAATAGAAAATAGATACAGTTCATATTCATGAAAGAAAAAGAAAACACTTGCTGTGGCAATAAACTCGACATTTAGATATATCGACGACGTATTGTCAATTAACAATGGTTATGTCGATACGATATATCCTGATGAGCTTGAGATAAAAGATACCACAGAGTCTGACACATCTGTTTCATATTTAGATATTTTATTAACAGCCAAGCTTTATGACAAAGGAGTTTACTACTTTTAAATCGTCAATTTCCCTTTCTCATACAATATACCTTCATCACCTGCATGCGGGGTATATATCTCTCAGTTGATTCGATACGCAAGAGTATGCTCTGTGGCATCTTTAATTTCCACTTTCAAGTTCCAAGGGATATATTGAATAAGTATAGGAATAAAATAGTTATTATCAATTGATAAATAAAACGTCATCAGTATATCTTCAATTTGATTTGAGCCATAGAAAGAGACTTCTTTTAGTATATGACTAGTATAATGAAGATAACGAACAGTATTCATGCTAAAATACTTAATTTATACTTCATACGTGTAGAAATCCTTCTTAAAAGAAACAAACTTGTAGCTGAGTAATCATTGGCCAAAAAACATCAGAGGTGGAATCTGAGACCAGGTGCCATGGAGAGTGAACATTCACTGCCGAATCGTCAAACCCGTCGTGCGCTCCTTGTCATGATCGGAAAATAACGCAAAAATTCAGTGTGGAAATAATGGCCTAACAGTTAGTACAAAAAACGTCAGTCAGCATTTGACTTAATGATACAATGTATTTGCTGACATACATGATCATTGCATTGACCATAAAACTTACGAAAATGATGATTAAACAAGGATGCTGATATTTAACTTGTTTGCAAATAACTTATCTCATTCTAGAAATTGTTCATGCGAACAATATGATAAACCCCGTATTCAAGTTCTGAAGATATATTGCTGCATAAAAAATGAGAAAAAGTCATCACTTTTATGATAAAGCTTGGTTGTCAGATTACTATTTATGTCTTTTTTCAAGTGAAGTATCCAAATATGAAACAAATGTGTCAGACTCTGTGGGTTTTTTTTATTTCAAGCTCACCGGGATATACATATAGTTTAATGGACTTTGGGCTTGAATACTATTCGTTATCTCCATATATTTCACAGTATCAACATTAGAAAGGAAATAATCATTGTTAATAACAATACATAGTCGATTTATCTAAATGTCGAGCTGAAGGCCACAGCAAGTGTTTTCTTATTTTCACATAAAAGATTTTGGATAAAGATTTTCATCATGTGAAAAAAATTGGTACCATGGGAAATTCGATATATTGTTGAAAGACCTAGGTACCAAAGACACTCCGATATTGTCAATCAGAAACTCAAGCATCTTTTTAAATCAACTTCGGAGCACTAGTGTGTCAATCGAAATGTTTTTTAAAGAAAATAATTTTGTAAATGACCAATGACAAGGTAGGTAAATTTACGAGTTCCATTTTTATCAAAAGATATAAAAAGCCTGGACTTTTAATTCTTCGTGACGAATGGTTGTATACAACGTTAAAAAGTCCTTAGTTTTTACGTTGCTGATTTTGTAAAATTTTGTGATTTCAAATTTTCCAAAAGTTCCTTGGAGCTTTTAAGTATCCACATCTGATTTACACCACGACTCGAATACATTGTTGCACAGTACTGGTAAAGTTTCTCCTTTACTACTGTTAATATTTTAGTGAGGAGTAAAAAAAGAGGCCTGGTAGAACATTTACTGGAACCCGCTATGTATCTTAGTAAAGATTTTTATGATGGTTTGGAATCCAATATAGATATGGTAATTCAAATTCATGCTGATTGTTGTGCATAATAAAATATTCAAAACTGACATACGATTTTGAAGAATTCTTCTATGAAAGGGAGCTACAGGTATAAGGTTGATTACCACTAGTAAATCAGATTATATAATTTCATAATACATTGTTGATGATTATTGAGTATAACCATGGGTTTTTCATTACTCCGGTACGAGAGAGAGGACGTTAGTCACAAACACGTATTTGCAGGTATTACTATACAGAATATGACAATATTAATTAATAATTTGCCAGTGCAATGTCTGAGAGCTCTCTTTATAAAAGCTTACCGATATATTTATTTTCAACAATTTTAAATAGTTAACAGGTCTACACTTATCAGGCCGTATAATTCTTTTGAATTTCTTGATTTTGTATTTCTAAATTAAAATTTTTAGTATTCAGGGCAAAAATTAGCCCTAAAAACAGAAATTGTTTTTCGGTCATATATGTAAACTGGCCGAGGTTTTAGTGATTAATGTTTGTTTTAATCATTCTCTCTTAAACAAGACAGGGGAAAAGAATAATAACAAATTGTAAAGCCTAAAAACAATAACTATCTTTAAGTTTTATTTATAATGAAATTAAAGAGACCTTTTTATTTATTGCTATAAAAAATATCATGTTATTGAAAGCCCAGAAGAATTACTTCTGATTTTGTTGTTCGTTTTGTCATTTTTTTAAGATTGGAAATCTTGCAAAATTGTTAAAGTCGTACGAAAAATAGATCATCAGAAAGTTATCTCCCTTGCCTTGAACAGCATTTCAACCAATGAAATAATTGAAAATTTTCTAATTATAACAAATGCAAATTATATTACAATCACAAAAGATATATATTAGGAAATTTTAATAATTATTGGATTTTTGTAAAAAACTTCAATCTATACAATACCGCTCATAAATATTAAAAAAATTACTTATATCATGGTATATATATTTGCCAGTGCAATGTCTGACCTGGCGAAGCTCTCTTTATATTATATCTAAATTCAGATTTATTTATCTTCGAATAAATACTTGCATATCCCTAAATGGTTATATCATAGGTACAACTCCATAACTGACGAAGCTTTAATTCGAATATCACTTGTGTTGCTGTGTTCAACAAATTCAGATAATGAAGACTGATACTGTTAAATTCAATAAAGGATTAAAATTTTTAGTATTCAGGGGTGAAAATCTCAAGAACAGAAAAACAGAAATATGTTTTATTAAATATATGCAAGCATCTTCGGGTTTTAGTGATTAATGTTTGTTTTATAATTTGTTATTGCTCTGTGGTAGGAATATCGAGCTTCCTACGTGTGGTTTTCCTAAATCAAAAAAAATATGTAGAAAATACAAAAATATATATACTCCTGATACATGTAATGAAAATAAAAACAAATATAAATTGCAGTATATCAAAAATCCAATAATTATTTAAATTTCTTTAATATATATAAAACACTCTTTTTTGCATTGTAATTTAAAATGTTGGTTATAATTATTTTAAACGATTTCTTGATATAAAAACATAATAAAGGGGAGTAATCAAATGTTAATCCGTTTTTGATGGATATTGGGGATCAATTTTTACATGCACATAGAGCCGTGGTTTTCATTTGAATTTAAAAGAGCTCAGAAGTACACATCTGTGACAAAGTCTTTACAGTTTGCTCATGACTCTTTCCAAGAATTTCATTAATTAATTACATAAATTTACATCATTTTACGATAGGAAATTCTTATAGTTGGCGGATAGTCATGATCTCAACAATTTACTGCCAAATATAAATTGCACTTCATATTGCAATCTACTTAAAGTATAAATAGACATTGTGCAAGGGCTTTACATTTTGTTTATGTATAATTTTGCAAATATGATAATTTGCGAGAAAATGTAGTCATTTATAATTTTGATTTTAACATGTTTTAAAGGGAAATATTGGTTTTCCAATCGTTGTGTGACCACGTATTGTACTTGATGGATGTATAGCACGTGTATCTGACATGTCTCAACACCAATATAGAAGTAACGTATCCCAAAATATAAGAGAAATCACGTAGGTTATCCTGAAAACACGAAGACAACAAAGCAGGGACTGATTTGCACTGTTGCACTGTAAGTTTGCGTAAAATAAAATGTGTCCACCATTGATTACAAATTTATCATATTAAAACGAGCCAAAAATATAAGTGGGGTTTGTTGATCATTAACGCACAAACAGCATGTTACACAGACTGATTGCTTGGATTTATTGAACATGTTATATATAAAAATATTCACTTTAGCAAACTTCATTCATGTCTTCCCTGGTTTTTATTCTAAATCATGAAGCAGGTTCTTATTTTAGTTTTACTTCTAATCACTGGGACCTTTCGGGTGAATTCACTTGGTAAGTGTTTTTTTAATTAATTTAATTTATACTTTATTATTTACATGTAATGCTGCTGAAGGAAATGCACGTCCGACATATACATTGTGAATTTGTTATCCTGAACTATTCCAAGTTACAACGTATAAATTCTCTCGTTGGTATTACAATTCAATGATCTTTTTAATTAAAAAAAACCGTACTCTTTTGAATTTCTTGTAATTTAATTATTTGTAGAAAAGAAACAAGAAATTTGCCAGGACAGTGTTTAAGAAGAAGATTTTAAAGACCCATTTCTTCATAATTTTTTTTTTGGTCTTTTAATATGATTATTATTTTTTTGATTTACAGATGATCCGGTTTTAATAAAGTTCCACCGAGTATTGTCCATTCTTCACAAAAAGGGCATTAATTTAGTGTCAAAGAGTGTGCCTAATTCTTCCAAGGGGGGAATCACCGTGGTTCTGGGGGACGCTCTCTGTAGATCCTGCTGTGTATTACAGACCAAACAGGAAGAGGATAAATGTGTTCTGAAGTTCTGTATGAGTAGAGTGCCCTGTAATTAAGCCGTAAAAGACTATGTACAACCTTTTGGAGCAAGGCATTGTCAGTGTAAAGTTGACTAGAGATCAGTTCTAACACTTAAGAAAGATGAATTGAATTAGAATGTAAACCTTAAAAAGAGAAAGCTTGCAATTTGTTCTTGATTGTTTGATTTGTTTTATGATTTATGATTTATTTGAAGTAAATGTGAAAAAAATGCTTATGATATTTTTCAGCAAATGTACACAATCTGTTTCAACTGAACATGTATATTGGAACTGATGTTTTGTTTGTTGAAAGTCTATGTTTTGGTTTTTTGGACTAGAATCAACTAATTAAACAAAAATGAGAAAGGACTTACAAGTTCATTTTCATTGAAGATTTGTAGAAATTAATAAATCCTGTATTTTACACTCAGATGATGGTTTTTTCTTCCGCAGAATGATTTTCATTTCTGTGGAGTTTTGTATGGTACATCGTAAATCAATTTGTTTTTCTGCCAGTTGATGCTACAAATTAACACATTATATATTATTTTCGATAAAGAAAAGTTTACTTACATCTGTATCAAACCAACCAATTAACAATTTTTTCTCGATTCGTGTATTTGATTTGATACCATACCATCAAGCAGAATAAAATTATTTATAAGAAAAGAATGAAGTACAACGTTTAACAATATTAATATCTGTAGTTTTTCCTTAATGTGTAGATTGTGTGTGAGATGAATGTCATACACGTGCTAATTTTACATTCATTTTATAGTGTTTGTTTACTGAATAGGAGTAAGTTGTCTTTTAAATGATTTAACAATCGATTACTGTGTAAAATGTTCACGATGATGGAAAGACTAGTTGAACAAATTGACTATCGTGCGACGATAAAGAAGTTGACAAATTAAGTCTCAACTGAGATGAAATATATGGAGAAAACGTACAGTATTCTAGCTAAAAAGTCCATTAATCTATACAAAATAGGAGCAGAGCAAACACGGACCTCCAAAACATCAAAGGTAGGAACAGGTGCAATGAATACGTGAGCATCTCCTGCCGACCGGTCACACCCGCTTTGTGCTCCTTGTCATGATTGGGAAAAAAGTCAAATAACGGAAAACCCATCGACTATTCGTGTATAAATAGTGGCGTAACAATAAATATGGAAAATTCCAGTCAGCATTAGAGTTAATGACGAATTGTATTTGCTGACAAGGTCATTGTATCGAACATAGAACATACGAAAAAATGACTTTAAACGAGATGGCTGATATTCTTGTTTCATCAACTTGTTTGTCAATAATTTACCTCGTTTTAGAAATTGTTCATACGTAGAACATGCTCTTGCGTATGAACCACGTATGCAGGTGACGGAGGTATATGCTGCATAAATAACGGAAGTTGACAATTGAAGGTCAAAGTCATTTACCGTTCACGGTAGCCTAGTGGTAGACCGTTCGCTTCGTGATCGGGAGGCCCGGGATCGATTCTCGTTCGCGGCGCCGCGTCAAACCTAAGACGTAAAATAGGTAGTGACTGTTCCTTCGCCAAGCGCTCAGCATCGGAAGTGAAAGTCACGGATCTTTCGGATATGACCTTAAAAACGTAGGTCCCGTGTCAGGGTAGGCGCTGGCACGATAAAGAACCCTCACTGCTCAATGGCCCTGAGTGCCGAGTATCGGTCTAAATTTGAAGCCCTTCATCTGCATACGGTGACGTCTCCATATGAGTGAAAAAATCTCGAGAGGGACGTTAAACAATATACAATCAATCAATCAATCACTTGTCATAAAGCTTGGTTGTTAGATTGCCATTATCGTCCTTTTCAAGTAAAATATCTGAATATGAAACAGACGTGTCAGACTCTGTGGTATCTTTTATTTCAAGCTCACCAAGATATATCGTATCGACACAAAAATGGAAACAACTATCGTTAATTGACAATACATGAGACAGTATTTCTTCGATATTTCATGTAAACTTTAAGGTTGTACAAAAAAGGAAATATTTGAAAATTTCTTTTCCGATACCATGTCAACCAAATGTTCTGCAAAAATGTAAAATCTGTGATGTTTTGATTACAATCTATTCTTGAACTGGCAACCTAGCTTAAAATATCTTTTTGTAACTGTCTACTGAATAGAATGTAACGTTATTAATGTCGGTGAATCCAAGAGTTTACTAGTAATTTAAAAAAAGAATATCTTGGCATAGATTTCTAATTGACAACAAAGGACACCAACTTGTCTACAACCGCTTTGACCCACGTGATCGTTCTATGGTCAGTGAGAGTTAAAATATCATCAATACAGATCGCCCTTCACTGTGTTCTCCTTTCCGTAGACAGCGATCGAGAGGAATACTGGAGCAAGAAACTCGGCATGGCCTCTCCATATGGTGGCAATGGCAATGTCGTAAGGGTTGGGGATCTTTAAAGTCCCCGTGTAGCAATATGTGATAGGACGTTTTAACATTACACAGCGATGTTAGCGAAGTGACGGACATTAGTATTACAATTAATACATCTGTCATATACATGATATACGATGTCTGTTTTGATTCACTTCTTTAAATAAACAGTTAGTTCTTACCATATGCAATAAAGTTTTCTCTGCCCTTTGAAAGTTTAAAATGGTGTAGGTAAAAAGGTGAGAGAAAGTACATTTCTGGATTTCTCGACAGCGACCATGTATAGATACATGTATTGAAAATCAAAGACTTTTAAAGTCTCCAGTTTTAATGGACACTAATATAAGTAATTTTCTTCATGACAAAAAATGTCTAGTCGTGTAATCCACTCTATGTCAAGTTACAGTCTACACCATGTATTACTTATAAATACACTATGCTTCCAAGCTTTACAGTGCCTAGATATCGGACTTCTAAAACATAATACTCTCACGTGTTCATGTTCTTCTTCACCTAACAACTATAGCCCCGCTGATCACGTCATTTCTCGATTTGGACAATCTTTCTTTGGGTTTTCAGTCCTACCAAAAATATTATAATTTGAATTTGACCAAGAAGTAATTCTATTATACTACTGTTATTACCATGTAGGCAAACACTTTGTCTTTCGATCACAATTTTCAAAGCATTTAAATGTAGGTTATCTGATTTGAAATGAGAGGATCATTTTGAAACGACACTAAAATAATGAGACCGGATGATTCTGACGTAAAAATTATGCAAATCTGTCACGAATGGCTAGAAATTGGATGATTGCAAGAGATTGAGAAACATCTAAAACTGTGATGCATTGTATGATAGAAAGTTGGATTTTCAGTGAATGGCGGACCCACCCAGAATGAAGAGCTTATATCCCTGTAGCGTGAGAATTCAGGAGAAATATTTGAGATGGTTTTCAAAATAGCAGTCATGTTTGTTGTTTATTTGATGATTTTATCACACACGCTTGCCGGAGAGGAGATCTCCCTACATCGATATAACCGTAAGTGCAACTCTTTTTCATCTTTTTTTTCAAATATGGCAATGCTGATGTGCCTAAAACCGACTTTACCATTCCAAATAAATGGATGCGTATTTGAATGCCAAATAAGAGGTTTTTACGGTGCCGAATTATTGATCAAGTTTATAATATATTACAGAATAATTTTCAGCTACCTATAAAGGCCTATAAATTATAATGTTGTAACAGTTCTAGTTATCTTTCATACAATAATTATGAAGCATGTGTAACAGCAACAAAATAACACACGTAAATATATTTTTTTTTTTTTTTTAATTTCCGATCACCCAAGTCCTGAAAAATTAACGGTATTACTGCTTCTACTGTTATAGTTAACTGTTTTGCTACCATTATTACAATTGTACTTATGACTTACGGTAACTTAACTTTGTTTGCAGTGTTTCTAGATGTTGAAGATTTTTCCTTTAATGATAGATGTACTACTGCCTTTATGGTAATTAGCTTAACATTGTTTGCAGTGTTTTAATAAGTGAAGTTTTCCCTTTTATTTCAGGTGTAACACTGACTCCACGGTTACTAGACATCTTCTGTAGTGCCTGTTGTAAAGGCCTGACCCTCAGAAAGAGTCTCTGTCTAGTACGGTTTTGTATGAACTCCCAATGTGCCAAGTCCTGACAACTAGTGGTTACTGAGATAAAACACTGTGATTTCTTCTGACATTGTTCCACAGAAATAATGGAATTTATCCTTCTGCCTTTAATTATATATAGGCTTAAAAGTCTTATTTTATTTTTGTAATATAAAATGTAACCTTTTTGTTGAAATTAAAGTAATTTCATATTCTTGAGGTGTAGTTTTTTTCGGTCAATAAATTCAACTGCATTCAGAAGGAAAGTTAAAGCAAATATATATGCATGTTTTTTATATTTCATGTTTATGCAGATTTTCAATTACATCAATAAAAAGGGGTTAATAATTATATCCTTTGCAATGTAAATAAAATCATAAGATGTAGACATATATACTTTTATATTTATTTCAAAAACAAATTTTCAACAAACAAAAAAAATTCCTTAACTGACACAATAATGTGAAAGTACTAACCAAACGAACGACAGTCTGGACCACGACTTACACAGAAACGTCTTATACAATTATTATAGTAATACCAGGGAACCCGACAGCATACAGCACAATAAATGTCCCCAAGCTGTGTACGGATAGACGGTAAAGACGCTCGAATAGCGTCTGTGGGTGGGTTAGGTTGCACTACCCCCGGGTTTCCTGGACCCTCCTCGGGAGGAGTCACGGGTCGGGTGATATCGTCAGGGGGTAAGATTCCTGGTCCTGGTCTGTAAGGTCCCCATGGCGGATAGCGCCTGTTTCTGTGCCTACGTAGGTGATCATACTGGGTTTTCCAGTCTACATCTCGCCATGGCCGACCGATCGATCGACTTCCAAAGCGTCCAGAGCGACCTGATAAATGAAAGAGTACTCCTAGTATGTAATGAATTATCTCGACTGAGGTCCAACTAAACAGCAGAAACTTTATCTTAATTCATCTTAATTGACTTCTACGTAGGTTTTTTCGCAGAAAAAAAAACGTGTAAAATATTTATCAATGACTAATGACCTAGAAGGGTTTTCCCCTTACAGCTGTTGTAAAGATGATATTGCTGATTATATAGGCGACATTTTTAATGTAATATGTCTAATATCTCTTTAACAAACTCATAAATGTGCCTGTTGATCGTATTTCTGTCAATTATATCATGAAAATATCATCATGACATGCTTGATAATCAATTGCAACTCATATTCATAAAAGACTAAGGGATTATTGGTCAAAATATAAACTTTCAAAAAAGTGAGTTAAATAGAGACCATATATATGTTTGTAGGCCTATTAATAATTAAATGATTATTTAGTCTCATTAAGGTTTATCTTTTTTCAAGATTTCTCAATGATACCCTCGAGATTTTCGAAATTGATAAGTATAAATTTAAAATTCCGACAGGAAAAAGAGAGTATTTTTTGACCTCATGAAAAATTAGCCAGTACTTATTTTTTCAGGATATTTCGATATTTGAATGATGTACAAGAAAAACAGGCAAAACGTTATACCAACTAATGCATAAAAAATTGAAGTTAACAAACAGTAATTGATCCTTAAAAAACCCAGATAGAATCTCTCAACAGGACACCAAACAGAGAGCCCCCAAATTCTACAGTATAATAAGGTGATAAGAAGGTGTAAGCATCCTCTCACGACCCGTCCTACACAGGAAGACTGAGTGTTCAAATTAAGTACCTGGTATAAACCGAAGACGTATAATTGGTATATACACTGTCATCTAGAAATACGACCATCCAGAAATACGACCATTAATTTGTAAGCAGGGTCACTATAACGACCACAAAATTTACGAAATGTTGACTTTAAACGAAGTTGTTGAAATCCTTTTAACATTGACTTATCTGTCAGTAGTCTGCCTCGGTTAAAAAAGTTACGTAATGCAATTTAAAAATTACTAAAACAAATATATATCATGTTTCACATATAATTATTTAATTAAAATATCTGTACTTGGGACAGTATGTGTACTTTAATGATATTCATATTGTTTGATGTACCCATTATTTGAATTGTTAAAGTTTACTTTATTGAAGTGTTCATTATCGTCACAATTCATGAGTCTGATTTTAAATATTCTCCTCTTTAATGTAATAAAGTATTTCTAGCAATTCTTCTCAGACAAATTCATTCTGGCCATTATAAACGAGGCCAGTGCCCTTGCCAGTTCAGGGCATTGATTTTGCAATGCTAAGTATTCTTAAGTTTCTGATTATTTGCACTTTTATTTTTGCAAAAAAAAAAAAAAAAAATTATACTAAAAAATAAATTTAAAAAAAGACATGAAGATAATTTCTTTATAGTTTTTATATTTATATTCATTTAAGATACAAGTAGTATATTATCACAATTTTATTTAGACATTGTACTCTTTTGAGGTAGAACGCTTATATTTATCTTTTATATAGACAAATGATAAATCATTTCCGTTCGCCTAGATATATCTACGTACATGTATAACCTAATTACCGATTTGCTGTTGTGTACAAGGTAATGATTGTCAGAAACCTGCAAAAAATAGTGTGTGATTTCTTCGTGACTCATGAAATAAAAAATATAATATTAACGGAATATTTTAAAAAATCAAGGAAAATCTTACCTGATTTTCGCCCTCTAAAATTTCCTTCTTGAATAAATCTTTGTGATATACCCAACTGTAAGATTGAAATGAAGGAGAGCAATAAGTAGGACCGCATGTCGATACTGATTCGGCGTGATGTGTGCCACTCAGGTGATCCTCTGTTATTAGGCCTGTAGTGTCGCCCGAGAACTTCCATCAAACAATTAGAGCTATAATTCATCTGTCTTAATCACAATCCGAATAACAGCTTAGTATATGTATGTCTATCTAGGTTATAATGGATTCAATGTATTTATGTCTTTTAGGGAGAAACTTTAGAGTTCTTTGCTATTACTTATTCAAGAAGTGATATTAATATAGATTCAAAAACCTCAAAAGAACTTTAAAAATTTGGAGTCAAAAAATATTTCCGAAACCAATACTGTGATTTCAAAACGTTTGCTTTTTTAAAAATGCAACTTAAACAACCCTTTCCTCACAAGAGACTAAAAACTGCACTTTTTGACATCACAGGCAACATTTTTTTTTAAATTAAAATGGATCTCAGTACCTGGTAATTTTCATAGCATATGATCAGTGAATTTCAAATTTATTTTATCAACAAAAATTATAAAAAAAAAAAAATAAATAAAAAAATAAAAATAGATAAAAGAATGTTGGTAACATAAATAAGTCCAGAGGATACTGAAATTTCTTAAACAAAATAATAGCCGATCTGTTATATACACAGGAAAAATGTCCACATGTGTTGAACATATGTTAAACATGTGTTTAACATATATTTTTTACACATGTAAAACACATAAAAGGAGCACACATGTATAGGGTGTTTATTTTTACACATGTTAAACATATGTTTCACATGTGTTTAACATGTGTAAAAATGAACACATTGTATATTTATACATATGTAACATGTGTTAAACATGTGTTTTATATATGTTATACTTTATATGTGAATTATACGTGTATAATATTACTGTTGTACTTATCATTTTTATACTTTTTTCATGTCTGTCCACATATGTGAATCATATGAAAAGGGCAGCATATGTAAATCATATGAAATAGTTACATGTGTTCTCTTTCAATATTTATCACAAGGAAAAACACATTCTTGTATACATTTAAAAATCAGATATTTCTGCTTTAGATGAAAATCCATTACATTCCAATGATCTATCATCATGGGTTAAATATTTGAAAATTAATATCTTAAAATGCTTACACAACTTTTTTGATAAATTATTTTCATCAAGAGAAATAACTTATTTTTCAGTGTACTTTCTAAACAGGAAAGTATACAAACAAGTCAGTAGCATTTGTCGATACATATATTTTACATATTCTAAGTTGAGTACAATTATAAGATTTCCACAAAATGATTAAATAGTTAAACATGCATACATGTACAAATGAATAACATAATTAGTCCATGTACTTTTTTATAATTTATATGATTTGACATGAAAGTGTCCAAAGCAAAATTGAAATATCACATATAACATTTGTCATGTATTCTCTATGGTAAATTTATGAAAAATCAAGTTATTTGATATTACAGCATACAAATAAGAATGGGAATTAAATCTTTACAGGTCAAATGCAGACAAGATTGTGTACATCCTCCCAATTTCATAATTATTTCATACATTTTCTTGTTCTTTTTCCTTCTGTATCTTTCAGTTTTCTTCAGTTGTCCTCCCTCTGATCTTCCATGAGCTTGACCATTTTGAACTCTCTTTGAACTGTACCCAAAATGCAAATCCACCATTTCTCCCTTTCCTGAACAATTTCTTTGTGGCACAGAATGGTCTCTACAAAAATTTCAAAAGTAAAAATAAAACAATTCTTAAATTACAAAATCAATTCTACAAGAAATATTAAAGTTCAGCAAACAAATGTATGCCCAATTCACCAACAGAGATATGATAAGAGATAAAACTAATGTTATATATGCTATACTAGGTGTTTAGTGGAATCCTATGATGTAATTTGCAAGACAATTACACTGTTGGAAGATATGCTTCATAATAAAGTCATAAAAAGCATTTTTTTTTTTGGATTTTGACAATTAAATTTGGAATGTTCAAACAGTATTACTAATTCATATTGCCAAAATTTGAGAAGATTCTGACACAAATATTTTTTTATTTTTGGACAAAAAATACTACAGAGAAGTAGACAGGCAGAAAAACAGACAGTGTGATTCCAGGATATCCCAAACGTTGTTGGGAAGAATATAACAAAGTTTATTTAACAGTGTGTAGTTACCTTAATTAAGCTTTTAAGCAAGTCTTGGATCTTGGGATTTATTCTTATGAGACGCTGACTGTATATTGAACCTGTAAAACAAATATTCACGCAGTAGATATCTTCTAAGCATAACTAAAACTTAATTAAACTACAAAACTACAACTATAAAAAAGAGAGAGTACATGTTTGTAGGTTCTTAATAGTCTTAATTAATATCTTACATTTTACCAGAAACTATGTTCTCTAGTGTTGGAAAAAAATAATAAATGTCAGGTAATGAATACTGGTACATAATAGATGTAAATATCCAATGGATTAGCTAGCTGATGTACTTTCAACAATCAACACATATACACATGCACTTGTACCTTGAAAGTTGGATGTCACTGTTAATATTATTAATTTTTAACTGAAATTCAAAAATTCAATAACCCCCCCCCCCCCCTGAAGTCATTTACAGTACATGTACCAGTTTCATAGCTTTTAAAGCCAGCAAATTCTATTCATATTTTCCATATTTTAAAAGTGCACTGGATTAAAACCGTTTTATAATATAGAATAAAATTATTGTAGCATTGAGTTGGACTTATTATTTATGAAGTCGTGCAAACAATACAATGTAGAATTATAAAGGAACAAAAAGAAATTACAATGTATCAAGAAATATTTTGTCATGAAGGAGTCATTACAGATGTTTACTTTGATTTTTTATTGCAAGTATTTATTTTTACCTTTAATATTGCGATGATGCAATCATCTGTCAAATCAGCTTTAGGATCAATCGCCAGTCTTATCAGCTTTGGGCTTTTTAGACGCAGCAAATGTGACACTGAACTCAAGTTACTGCATGCATCTATAGGCCATAAAAACAAACACTTGTTATTAAGTTGATGAAAAAATCGACTTGACAGCCATCTCAACATACATAAACACCAACTGACAGTCACAATGGTTTCAAGGTTTCTACTTTCACTTTCATATCAGTACGTAACAAACGGAAAACCAATAATGCCTTTAAAAAGTAGCCTAACATGTAATGTTAACGTTCATTCAGAAACAAATTTATCCCAAATTACTTACCTGTATAAAAATTATACAAAATGAAAATAGTAATGCCTTTAGCCTAACATGTAACCGCTTACATTCACGGGCACTGGAAGTTAATACATGTATAAATATATAGTATGTGTATGTATAAAAAAAGAAGGGTCTTTTTTATACATACACATAATATATATTTACATTAACTTCCAGTGCCCGTGCTTTCATTCAGTCAGAAACATTTTTCACCAAAATTACTTACAGATCACTATCGTTAGGTTTACGAAATGCATGACAAGTCACAATGATAATTAAGAGTATTATATGTTATAGAAAGTTCATACGCACCTGTATCTATAATGAAATGATATTTAAACAATATGAATTAAAAGTCTTTTAAAAATTGTTTGGAGATCACTTACCTTTCCAATACACCCACCACGTCTGCTGCAGCAGTGACGTCAAAAATGATGTACATTTTCATCCGATAAAAGACAAAACCGGCCCGGAGACAAATACGGAATTATTTTAATTTTACTCAAGAAGTAAGCCAAGCCCAAAAGATTTAAAATGAAAAGAAAATGAATTCATTCTTTTTCAATTTTGTCTGATAAATGCATTATTACAGAAAAAAAATTGTGAAAGTTTTTTTTAGAAGGGAAAGGGGGGGGGGGATAAACAAAGTAAAACTTTACATGAGTAAAATTTTACTAACATTTACAAATTCTTTTGAATTAATGTACATACACATATGAAATAAAACTTGACATGTGTATAACATATGTATATGAATACACATATATTTTATATAAATTAGACATGCATAATTCATCTGTATTTTCGCACACATATATTACATATATATAATACGTGTTATACATGTGTGGTGAAAAACATGTGTTTAACATATATATTATCTCACAGGTGTATAACATGTGTATATTATATATGTTTTACATATAAATGAAACACATATTTTACGTGTGTTTATTTACACACATGTATTACATGTATAAAACATGTGTTGAACACGTGTGAAACCAAACATATGTTTAACACATGTGGACATTTTTCCTGTGTACCGGGTATTCTTTCGAAGCAGATTTAATTCAAAATCATTCACGTGAAGAAGAAAACTCCCCCTTGTCTTGATTTATATTGACGACTCATCAGGGTTATTTCATTCGTATGTCAACTCCATATATCCCATTGAATGCGAAATAAAGACACTACAGAGCCTAATTTTCATAATCATACTGTGTTATGTATACTGTCAATATACGTCAATGGCCAACTAACAAGTAGCTATAAGACAAACGGGACGACTTCGGCTTTTCCAACGTCAAATTTCCTTATATGTAGTGACATTTCCCTTTCCTCTGCTTTTGGCATTTATAGTTTATAGTGTCTCCCAACTGATTCTTAAACTAAGAATGGTTAATATCTAAACCGGCTACTGGAAAATTAATTGATATTGCATGGATTTCAACAGTATCAACAAACGTCATTTATACTGTATGAACACAGGCACTTGTTTCGGAAATAGATTTTTAACCCATAGTATAATAATAACGCATTACTATACTATGGGTTAAAAATTTATTCCTGAAACAAGTGCCTGTGTGTATGGGCTAAAAGCTATTTATTTTTTACTACAATGATTAATTTTGTTTTTAAAAGTTAATGTTTATTTCTCTATATGTTAAATTTTGGTTAGATCCTAAAATCTGCAAACAAAACATATGAAAAAAATATGTACTTAAAGTTATTGCTTAAAATATTGATATTGTTTCAACTAAAACGAGAAAAGAAACATTGTAATTTAATACAAGTATAAATTGATTTTGCTAAATAATCTAGAAATCAGAAAAATAGGTGACAATTTTCATTTATAGAGTCAGCAGCTCCACCTCAGCTTTATGCTGATATACATTGATAGTTTTTTTTTTAAAATTTCAATACAAAGACGTATATTATGTTAAGGGGATATTGACAGGGGATTTTAGATAAAAGAAATCAATGAGTGATTAGTATTCTAAAATACGTAATCCTAAGAATAAATTAAATATCAAGGTTAATATCATGCACTTTGATTTTATGTATTCTTATCTAAATGCAAGGTTAATACTATTCTTTAAAAATACAGAGACTTTACCTAAAAAGTTGACTTTATTTTTTTTTTTAATTTTTTTTTGGTATTGGTTTCGTAAATTTGCGAATTACTGATGATTATTTATTATAAAGATCTCCAATGAAGTTCTTTTCATGGACAGTGGTTTAGATAATGTAACGATTTCTTTTATTAAGGATTTGAATTTACTTATATTTTAGGAATGGAATATATGGACATAACGAGCAGCAAACAAGCTCAAAAGTAACAATACAAAATACGAGCAGAGCAAACACGGATTTACAAAACATTACAGGTGGGATCAGCCGTGCAATGGAGGAGTGAGTATCCCCTGCTGACCTGCGACTGGTCACAATTCCGTGTGTGTATAATGGCCTAACAATTAGAATTAAAAAAAACAAAACATCAGACCTCATATGACATAATTATAAATAATATTTGGTGACAAGGTCATTGTATCGTCCACGAAATGAGGACTTAAAACAAGACTGCTAATAGACTTGTTTCAGCATCTTGATTGTCAAATACTTGACTTGTTTTAAGAAATGTTCATACATGCTCTTGCGTATTGAATCAACTGAAAGATGTAAGCCCTCTATGCAGATGATGAAGATATATTGCTTCATAAGTTTGAGAAGTTTGAATTGGAAGAAGGAATGAAATATATGGAGATACGAACAGTATTCAAGATCAGAAGTCCATAAAACAATATAAAATAGGAGCAGAGCAAACATGGACCTCCAAAACATCAGAGATGGGATCAGGTGCCATGGAGGAGTGTGCATCCTCACAATTATAGAGGATCTAAAGTTTCACCAATACCCATTTTTCCCAGGAGTAGCTCCTGGTTAGAAAATAGATTATATAATACACAAATATTTAAATAAAATCAATGCAGAATTATTTGTAATCAAACTGTTTCTTAATTCTTTTTTGCAGATATGCTTTTTTTAAACATTTTTTTTGGTAAAGGTATCATTATTCATTAAAAAGCATGAGAGAATGTTATCTAAATTATTTTTATAAGAGAGAATAATTCAAAGTAATATATTATTTATTTTTGAGATAACGATATTATGTCTATAAAGCTAAATAAATAAATAAATAAATAAATAAATGAATAAATCAATCAATCAATCAATCAATCAATCAATCCTTATCATAAATACATATCAATAAGAAATATTCTTATAAATAAGAAATACACAAAACGTATCTTTATATACGTAGTTGTTTTTATTTTCCCAATTTGATTTGTTCAAATTGAAAAATAAAACTCCCAGGAATTTAGCACATTATTTGGTTTTAAATAAAAAAGAAACTGAAACTTTTTTTTATCAAATGAAAAAAAAAAATTGTTATATACATTTATGTATATTCATATAAGCAAAAAATGTTGTCATGTATATGTTATCTTTGTTGGTGTGACATTAAAATCAAAACAAAACCAAAAAGATAAGGCATGAAATTTTCCCATCTCCGCATAACGAGCACATTATATTAATGTCTTCATGTTAACATTCAATGTCGCCAAATGAATCTATACGTATTTTTTTTTTATACCTGGATGACAATAGAAAATATGATCTGAACATGTCACATTTGAAGTCTAATGCAGCATGTACAATGGCAATAAAATTTAGAAGTATCAAATCGTAGAACAACAATTTTTGTTGGGAGATCTATTATTATTTATTTCATTAACAATGAGCCAAACCTACGAGACACGTGGTGAAAGATCAAGCTCACGTGAGAGTTAGCGATAATTACATTTTATTCAATTGAACATATGGCGGGATCCGCCCCCTTTTTATGTTGGACGGAAGACTCTGCCGCCTTCAATTACACTAAAATTACCGTACCAATTAAAATCCGCAGTCAAATAAACGACACAGAGAGTCCTAAGCCGCTTTTAGAAGATAAGAAGTATCTTTTCATTGCCGGAAAGTATCGAATTTTCCCCTAGCGGTTATTCCGGGGATGTAGCGATGGCTACAACTTCTTCCTAATTAGAACAAAGAGACAGTTGGATTCCTTAATTCCTAAAACCATCTTAAATCGACAAATCGTTTTGTATAGAGCTTATTTTTCATCTGTCTTGCATGGAATTAGAGTTTGTCATTTTACCAAGAATAATAATAGGCGAGTCACAACAAATCATTACCTTAACAAAATTAAATGAAATAGCTTTCTACGCCATTTCAAGAACATGTTTAAGGTATGATATATAACAAATTGCTAATCGCAAAATTTCTATTTTAGACAGTTTCTTATCTGGTGGTAAGGTAGGTAGTAATTTCCTAAGGTCGGCAAATGCGTAATTAAAAGCCTCCACCCTGACCCGCTCCCTCGTGGCGTGGGCGGTCCGGTATTTCTGTGTGGCCCGCCGTCTCCGGCGCCTCTCCTCCCTGGTCAGGGTCAGATTCTCTTGGTCTCGACTCTTTCGGTGCTTGATGCCCATATCTTGATAAAGGAATACAGAATCCTCTGTTTCACTTTCTGTCATATATGTCTTTCTTTCTTCCAAAATCGAAATTGGTCCCTCAACCATGAAGGATTCTGAATAGATCTTTGAGTTTATTTCTCCAAAATCTTTCATCTAAAAATTTAAAGATTTATTAATTCTGATACAAACAAATGTAATCAAAAGTGCTTGGATATATTCTCATTGTACCTTATATCTTGAAGAACATTTGCGAAAGAATTTCGAGAGATTTGGCTATTACATTTTGTCTCAAAAAGGGACAAAAAAGAATACAACTCAAACACATGTATATATTTCCTAGTTTACAGACAATTTTACCATTTAATAAGACACTTTTTGATAATTTTTTTTTGATATATTAAGAATGATTTGGTGGTCCCCAACTTAAAGCAAAGATAAAGGTTAGTACTAAAATGCTCTCTATTTTACTTGAAAATGAACTTTGAAAATAAGAGGAAAAGTTGAATGAATTTCATTCTTTTACTGAGCTTTCTATTCCCAAAGAAAGTTCACAATTAAAGTATTTAATCATTAATTAGTGCATGTGCCTTGCGGAAGGAACCTTGGGTGATATTAAATTATACCTGTTGTCACCCTAATGACAAAATAATCTAATGAGGCAGAGTGTGTGAGAGTTAGTGAGTATTTTATTAGATCGGGTTTACTAATTCTCGCGGACAGAGGGTCCCCAGACAGTAATACACCACACAACCATTATTGTTGAAGACTGTCATTGTTAGAAACATGTACAAGACTTCTCTTTATGTCAGAAGATGCATCCCATTTCCAAAAGAAAGGTATGCATGTTAAAAAAAAATTTAAAATATCAATATTCACCATACATCCTAGATAGTTTTTAAAGTTATTTTTTATTTTTATTTTGGTAAATGTATATATTAAAAATTACACAGAAAGAACGCGATTCCCTCATTTTAGATTAGAGCCTCAATATGACACGAAACAGATATACATAATCACTGGTAAACGGAATGCTTAATTGTACAGGAAATAGAATGGAAATATATAAAAAGAAAGAAAAATGCAAAATATACCATTTCTTACAATGTGTCAGTTCTTTGAATTTATCATTGAATGATAAAAATATTATCTACCGTTTTACATTTTGTTTTTTTGCGAAAAACATTTTAATTTCATTCAACATTAATTTTGATTTCTTACAGGCGTATTTATAAGAAACATATATAGTTATCCCTGCAGAAACCAAGAAGACCGGACTTGGGCATTTTCCTGGTCTGTTTGCTGATAAATAAATCAACTTAATCAGGGAACACACACCAATACGTGTCAAACTAATTAGTAATATTTGGCCGGGTCTAATTTGTGTCGGAACCGTCAGATGAGGGTCTGACGCCCACTAATCATTATCACACCGAACTGTTTCAATAGTTTATTCTTCATTTTGAAGATGCCCCGAAGATTAAGAAAATAACCCATAAAACAAAAAAAAAAGAATTATTTAAAACCATAAGAAAACATTTAAAAAAAAACAACAACAGCATTTAAAATGAAAATCACGTTAAATATCGAATGCTATAAAAAAAGGTTAACAAGGGATGCTATCTTCTCCAAAGCACCTGACCCCCCCCCCCCTCTGTTGTGTCTAGGGGACCGTGTTTGTCCCACATCTCAAACTTGTAATGTTTTATGAGATATTTAGGCATGATCACTGTTCATTTTCTTAAATGTAACACATTAAGATTACGATCAATATTCATGATCAAAAGTCCATAAAACAATACAAAATAGACCTCCAAAACATCAAAGGTGGGATCAGGTGCCATGGAGGAGTGAACATTCTCTGCCGACCGGTCACACCCGCCGTGTGCTCCTTGCCATGATTGGGAAACAACGGAAAAATCCGTCGTCAATTCAGTGCATAAATAATGGACTAACAATTAGTATGAAAAACGTCAGTCAGCATTTTCGATGATTGATTGTATTTGCTGACAAGGTCATTAAACTGATTTAATAGAAAAATCTCAAATGTATATTATTCCTACTTGGTTTTACTTAAAGAAAATAAATACTAATAATAATTTTAAATATGAAGAGCTTTAACAAAAAAAAAAAGAACTGCTTTTTCGTGTCAGT
>NW_026926817.1:0-27768 GCF_032062105.1 Saccostrea cuccullata | reverse complement strand
GGAGAGAGCAATGGATTTGCAAATATATTATTCTGCATATGAAGTCTGTGAGTTTTGTATAAGCTTATATGTCACCAACATCTTATCATAAATGTGGCCACGTACATTAAGCAAAACAGTACATGTACTTTACTTCCAAAACCGGACTTTGAAAAACTCATATAGATTGCATCATCTGGTAAACATTATTATATTTTTGTCAGATATACCTTCCTATAAAGTAAATATTTTCTAGCAGATGTTGATCATGTAATCACTACTTAAATTCATCAAGTTGTATTGTACATACTATACACTCTGACTGTAAATAGAAAATAGGGAAGACTTTAATAAGTATGTATAGTTATCTCCTGTACTTGTATAGTAAATACAACTTACTTTTGCTTCTGTATATAAAATATAATGTAATGTATAATTGTGCACAGGGGAAGATTAACTGATTATACCATAGTAGAAAATTATGCCATAGATTAACAAACTAGGGTTATTCAAATTAATTAAAACATATTTGGTACATCAGTTTATAACCACTGGACTATATAATTCACAGTTCTAGTCCTCTATACAATCCAGTAATTACAATAAAGCAAGGTGTAAATAACACATCCAATCCCTGTTTCATTTTTAAAATCTCACACATTTGTTCTCTGCATGGTATTTGAATTCTTAATGATTTCTGGCTCTGAATACTGTACATGTAATTATATTGTGTAACAATATTAAATTAACAACAGGAACAAATCATTTCAATGTCTACCAGTTAATTCTTTTATAATCTTCAAAATTTGAGAATAAAGGTATTGAGATCAAACTTTGTTATAAATTCATATTATGTATATACTACAAGCCTATATTGCAACTTAATATTTCCTTTCCCTGCTGAAAAAATAAATGTCAATTATTTTGTTTAACATCCCTTCAAGAATTTTTCAATCCTTATTAATCTAGGCTGTGGAGGGATTTAAATTAAGACCTGTACTTGTCTCACTGCCGTTAAGCAAATAGGAACATTCTGTGAAATAGGACCTCTGTTTATATAAGGTCTCATCTAAAGGACCAGTCTCCACGTGCTCCAGAAAAAATGGAATTCACAACTTCAGGATCATGAACCCTTACCCTGTGACTCTGATGAACATGTTGTTTAAAGACTTTTTTAAAACTAGAAATTGTATAAATGAGTTGCAGAATAGTCCAAAATCATGCCCTAGCCTCTTTTTACATAAATAGGGGTAGGAATCTTTATTTCTGCAGATATTTAAGGTTCCTACAGCTCAGTTAAGTTCACTAGTTTGACATTTAACAGGTCTAGCACGATACCCTGATAAAGGTATGTAGCTTGATAAAGCTATAGCTTCATTAAGGTATTACAAATACCTTGATCAAGGTATTTTATCTAATGAAAATTCAGAAAAATTCAGAAAAAATTAAATACTGAAAGTCGAGTTCTGAGTTGTTGTCAGTAAATTCACCCATGCATGTTAAATATTCAAAAACAAAGGAATCAGTATAAAAGCATGTCATGTGAGGAGTTGTTCTTTTTATGCTGTCTTTTTGATACCAGAGTGCTTTTCATGCACGAGTGGACACACAGGTCTAGCACGATACCCTGATAAAGGTATGTAGCTTGATAAAGCTATAGCTTCATTAAGGTATTACAAATACCTTGATCAAGGTATTTTATCTAATGAAAATTCAGAAAAATTCAGAAAAAATTAAATACTGAAAGTCGAGTTCTGAGTTGTTGTCAGTAAATTCACCCATGCATGTTAAATATTCAAAAACAAAGGAATCAGTATAAAAGCATGTCATGTGAGGAGTTGTTCTTTTTATGCTGTCTTTTTGATACCAGAGTGCTTTTCATGCACGAGTGGACACACTGACAAAAATGTGGAACTCTACTTATATTATTTAATTTTTAAAGAATTTTTTTGAATTTTCATTACATTAAATACCTTGATCAAGGTATTTGTAATACCTTGATAAAGTTATATAGCTTTATCAAGCTATAATATACCTTTATCAGGGTACTGTGCTGGACCTGTTTAAGATCATAGAAATGATGCAATTATTTGAATGACAATCTTAAACACTGATCTGTATAAACAGTGTCCTACCTTTCATGAGTCTAAGGTTCTCTAAGGTTTCCAGCTACGTGATAATGTAGGCATGAAATTTTAGAAATCGTTCCCATGATATAAAAATACAAAATCTCTCATCTCTACACTGTAAAAACTGCGTTTAGAAAATAAACACTTCCATTACGTGTTTAGACCTAAACATGTTTAAGATTGTGTTTAACGGCTAAACACTTACATCTAAGCATATATTATATCTAAACGTGTTTAGATTTAAGACGTGTTTAGATTTAAGTGTTTAGAAATTGAACACTTTCTGTGACAAACAGAGTTATCTTCCCGGAAATGACGCGTAATATTTTTGAACGTTAATAGAGCGGTTATCGAAACAAAGAAAATTCCAGTGTAAGCTAAAGAAGATGGATTAAAGGAAGCGAATCCTAACCAAAGTGATAACCATGAAAGGATTGTGAAATGCATTTGAAAGGCAACAATACTACAATAAAAGGTCTGTTTACTTTTAGTATTTTACATAAATTGACTAGAATGAGAAACGTTGCAATTACACAATTGTAGATCAAGATTTCCTTCTTTTATTTTTGCATTCATGAAAGCTAGAAAGGAGTTTATATTATAGAATGTCATTGAAAATATCTATATCCATATCAGTATTATATATACATAATTGTTAAATGGATTTCAATAAAAGTTGCATAATATTAGTTAGTTTAGCTATTGGTCAGCAAGGGGCATATTTGTGTATAATTTCATTTCTTTCTTACAGGATATGGTCCTGATCGAAGCAAAAATACACGTCTCAGAGCTAGCTGGTGTCACTTCCAAATCCACGCAATTGTTTGTACATCTTCAACACTTCTTGCATTTAAGAGGAAACTGAAATTTGTGAAGTATACTGTTCGGTATATTTTTAAACAGCTCCAAAACACTCGTATGATGGGAATGGATTCCTTTCTGGCAGTTATGGACGAAAACATATGATCGTGTGTTTCTAGTGAAAGACTTGCAGGAAATTAATAAGCTTGATTAATTTTTGTTACAGACATGAGGAATAAGTGCATGCTTGCTGAGCTGATTAATATTGACATAAACCAAAACTTTTTTTTATAATTTTTAATCTACATGTATATGTATTTTGAATTTAAAATTCTTCAAAATAAATCTATGTTTGAATGTTCAATAATGTTATGGTATTTCTAGGAAACTTATTTAATAATGTTTTTCTTCCAAAATTATGTTTTCCTGCGATAGTTTATTTAAACTATTCTGTTGGATCTAATGTTGTGGCACTAAACATGTTTAGCAGCTTAACACTTAAATATTGATGTGTTTAGAAATGAGACGCGTTTAGGGCTAAACGTGTAAAAAAAGTGAAACAAAAAATGTGTTTAGATATAAGTGTTTAGGGGTTAAACATGTTTAGCAACTAAACACATGAAGTCTAACGTGTTTAGAAATGAGACATGTTTAGAGCTAAACGTGTAAAAAAAGTGATACAAAAAATGTGTTTAGATTTGTGTTTAGATTCTAAACACTGTTTTTACAGTGTAGAAAAATTTTACCTCATGCAAACACTTGAAATCTGCATGTAAGTCTGAATTTGCCAACTGACGAAACCATAAAAAGGATCACTATCATAATATAAAAGCATTCCAAACATACCTCGGTAAAATTTGTCACATTTTGCTGCAGGTAAAAACGAAAACAAACATCACGAGTAAATCTTGATCAATTTGGAGATTGATTAAAGCTGTAGACTTGAATATAATCAAAACGTTTCAAAGATCTCATATGATTTCCGAGCCCGAATTATTTATTTACTTATTTACTTAAAAGAACCTGGCGGATCCATATTTTTAAAAATTATTTATTTTATTATTATTATTTTTTTTATTTTTCAAGATATATTTAATAGAATAGAATTTATTACCAAATCAGGGCCCAATGGGCATAAACATATTACATACATGGATACAAATAAACTTGATGAAGTGATAAACAGAATGCAACATAAAATAATTGTTGTTTTTTTGAGGTGTGTTGTATTTGTATATGTATTATTTCATCATGTATATTATTAGTAACATTAAGTTTCTTGAACATTCCAGAGTGGTCAACATGTTTAAGTTTCGGTCATTTTTTTTTCTAGAACATTCTTGAACTTTGTGCATGTCCAGAACTTTCCAGTAATATCATGTATTTACAATTTCTAGAATATTCTAGATTTATATTACTGTATAAATACCCTGTCAATTCGATGCAGAGATAGAATTGTCGTATAAGCATCATTGAGGTATTACTGGGATATAATTTCACTGGGACATTGTGTGCAGCAACGGACACTCTGATGTATGTATTTTTAGATTCTTGCTAAGTTTGTACTTTATGTTTCATATACTTATTATATATTACTGTAAATAAATTATTGTTAAGTTTAAATTGTGTTATTGATCTTTGCTGGCATTTCGGGTAATTCTGACCCATAACAGAATTGGGGGCTCGTCCGGGATATAGAATTTCTTGCACTTTTGCAGTTCATTGTCAGAATTTTGTTAATTAAATTGTTAAATTGAATTATAAGCCAGCAAAAATCAACATGGTGTTTTCGGTCACAGACTTTCTTAGTTCACCAAGTGTTCAGGTTTTTGATACGTTAAAAAAGGATGACTTGATCGCATTAGGTTTGCATTTTGGGTTAGATGTTAAATCCTCTCAGAGAAAGCAAGACATTAGAATTAAGGTTGCAAACAAACTAGTAGAAGAAAACATCTTTGAAAAATACGATCTTCCAGAATATACAGTTAGATCAGAGTTAGGCTCTTATAAAATGGCAGACTATCAGTTTCAATTAGAGTTAGAGAAAATGCGATTTGAAAGAGAAAAATTAGAAAGAGAAGAGCGAGAAAGAGACAGAGAAAGAGAAAGAGAAGAACGAGAGCGTGAACGAAAATTTGAATTAGACAAATTAGAAAGACAAGAGCACTTTGAGTTAGAGAAATTAAGATTACAGCACCAACCAGAACCGTCATTTGTCAAGAATGAATTTGATGCAGCAAAAAATATTAGATTAGTTCCAAAATTTCAAGAAAAATCTGTAGACAAGTATTTTCCCCAATTCGAAAAAGTCGCAGAAAATCTTAAATGGCCACAACACGTTTGGTCAACAATGTTACAAAGTGTACTGGTTGGCAAAGCAGCTGAGGTATACTCTGCACTAGGGGTAGCTGAAAGTTCAGACTATGAGAAGGTCAAAGCAGCAATATTAAAAGCATATGAATTAGTACCTGAAGCATATAGACAAAAATTCAGAAAGTATAGGAAGTTTGATAACCAAACATTTGTTGAATTTTCACGAGAGAAAGAAGATTTATTCGATCACTGGTTTAGATCTAAGAAACTTGATAAAACTTTTGCTAATTTGCGCCAAGTCATCCTGGTAGAAGAGTTTAAGGAATGTGTTCCTCAAGATTTGAAAACACATTTAGAAGATAAGAATGTTAAAACTCTTGAAGAGGCAGCAGTCATATCTGATACTTATGCTCTGTCTCATAAAAAGAATTTTGTATCAAGATCTCAGACTAGCAGTAATTCTACAAATTCAGACACATATAAAAAGAGTGGTTCAGGGTCTCAGTCTTTCACAAGTTCCCAGTCTCCATCCCAAGGTGGTTCTAAGTCCGGTCCAGGACGTTTTGAAGGATCTTCTGGAATAGGGTCGCTTCCTACTTGTAGTTATTGTAAGAAAAAAGGTCATCTGATCAGTGAATGCTTTAAACTTAAGAGAAAAAATGATTTTGATAAAACTCAACCACATGCTTGTGCGGCAGTTAGAGGTGATAGAGAAGCCTTAGTTTCGATTTGTTCTGACACTCCTGATGTCCAGGGTTCACAGTCCAGTTCTATTGATTCTATGGAGGATTATAAGCCCTTTATGTCTCAGGGATTTGTTTCACTCGGTGACTCTAGCGAAATAAAACCTGTCCAGATTTTGAGAGATACTGGTGCTGCACAGACGTTATTGTTAGAGGGCGTGCTTCCTTTGTCTGAGCAGACTTCTACTGGTGGGTCAGTTTTATTACAGGGTGTGGAGCTAGGCGTCATTGATGTTCCCCTACATAGAATTAGTTTGAAGTCAGATTTAGTTACTGGACCTGTTATCGTAGGTGTTCGACCTACTCTTCCCGTTCCAGGCATTTCTTTGTTGCTAGGCAACGATTTAGCTGGTGGAAAAGTTGTACCAGATCCTATAGTTTGTGAGAAAATCACTCCAGATGTCATGTGCGATGATGAAGATGATGACATTTATCCAGCCTGTGCTGTTACTAGAGCGATGGCCAGAAGACGAGAAATGGAGGCAGACCATACTCAAGCCTTTGACGAGACGAATTCCTCTGTTGATATTGATTTGAATGACACTTTCTTATCTGACCTTGATGGCACTCAAACAAGCATGGAACCACACAATATGAAGAAGCAAGAGAAGAAAGAATTGTTACCAAAATTTGGTGGTGAGGATGATGAGTTGCATCCACTAGTTAGCCAAGGCAAGGACATCCTCAGCCGAGAACGTTTACTCTCTGAACAACATAAAGACCCAGATATCATTCAACTTAGTAAGAGGGCACTTCCACCAGAAGAGGCTACTAAAGTTGGAGAATGCTTCTATATGAAAGATGGCATCCTTATGCGAAAATGGCGACCACCTGACGCTTCTCCAGATGAAGTGTGGCGTGTTGTTCACCAGATAGTGGTCCCAGCTGCTTATCGTCGAGATGTCATGAGTTTAGCTCACGATACACCTATGGCTGGTCATTTAGGTATCAATAAGACTTATAACAGGATTTTGAGTCATTTTTATTGGCCTAAGCTAAGAAAGGATGTTTCGAAGTTTTGCAAGTCATGTCATGTCTGTCTGGTAAACCAAATCAGAAGATACCATCTGCTCCTCTCCAACCCATTCCAGCTTTTGAAGAACCGTTTAGTCGAGTGTTGGTGGATTGTGTAGGACCTTTGCCTAGGACAAGATCTGGAAACCAGTATTTACTTACCATTATGTGTACATCCACTCGGTTTCCTGAAGCCATACCTCTTAGGAATATAAAGGCAAAGAGCATAGTTAAGGCCCTAACCAAGTTTTTCAGTTTTGTAGGAGCACCCAAGGCAATTCAGTCGGATCAAGGCTCAAATTTTATGTCGGGGTTGTTCCAGCAAGTCATGCATGAGTTGGGTATTAGGCAGTATCGATCAACTGCTTATCATCCTGAGTCCCAGGGAGCGCTAGAACGTTTTCATCAAACCCTAAAAACAATGCTGAAGACCTATTGTTACCAGTATGAGAAAGACTGGGATGAAGGGGTTCATCTTGTACTATTTGCTGCACGAGAAGCAGTCCAGGAGTCTCTTGGGTTCAGTCCTTTTGAATTGGTGTTCGGTCATACAGTTAGAGGTCCTTTGAAATTGTTGAAGGAAAAGTGGCTGACTGAGACTAGTGATCTTAATCTTTTAGATTATGTGTCTGATTTCAAAGAAAAACTTTACAATGCTTGTAAATTAGCACAAGAAAATTTGAAGAGTTCTCAGATGAAAATGAAAATGTGGTATGACAAAGATGCCAGAAATAGGGTGTTTAAGCCAGGTGATAAGGTTCTTGTATTTTTACCTATTCCTGGTCATCCTTTACAGGCCAGATTTTATGGCCCTTATGAAATTGAAAGCAAGATCAGTGATGTAAACTATGTAGTTAAGACACCAGGTCGACGTAAAGAGAAACGGGTTTGTCACATTAACATGTTAAAAGAGTATTTTGAAAGGTGTGACCGAAATTCTGTAAAACCAGTTTCCACTTTAGCCAATGCTAAGACTGTTCAAAATTGTATTGAAAGTGATACGAGTGTAGAAATGAATGAGAAAGATTGTAATCAGAGTGTCCGCTTGAAAAACTCAGAAATTTTGGCTGATTTTGATGCCAAACTTGGACATTTGAACATTCACCAAAAAGAACAAGTTAAAAACTTGATGAATGAGTACCATCAAATCTTCTCGGATGTTCCAAAGAAAACTAATGCAGCTTGTCATGATGTTATAGTTGGCGACGCTCTGCCTATCAAACAACATCCGTACCGTCTCAATCCAATAAAATTGCAGTACCTAAGAAGGGAAGTGCAGTACATGTTGGACAATGACATTGTTGAACCTAGTAAAAGTGATTGGAGCTCACCGTGTATTCTTGTACCAAAACAGGACGGTTCCTACCGATTATGTACAGACTTTAGAAAGGTGAATTCTGTTACCAAAACTGATTCATATCCAATACCTAGAATTGATGACTGTATTGACAGCATTGGAAACGCCAAATTTGTCAGTAAATTTGACCTGTTGAAAGGCTACTGGCAAGTGCCGTTAACAGAAAGAGCAAAAGAAATATCTGCTTTTGCTACACCAGATGGACTTTATCAGTATAAAGTAATGCCTTTTGGCATGAAAAACGCACCGGCTACATTCCAAAGGATGATTCACTCCCTTCTTCAAGACCTCGAGGGATGCGAGGCCTACATTGATGATGTCGTCATATACAGCGACACATGGGACGAACATCTCCGAATCATGCGTGCTTTATTTGACATTTTAGCTAAAGCAAACTTAACTGTGAACCTTGAGAAGAGCGAATTTTGTCATGCTTATGTAGAGTATTTAGGTCATAAAGTAGGTCAAGGTTATGTTACACCAATTATGGCTAAAGTGGAAGCTATTGCAAAGTTCCCGATTCCTACAAACAAGAAAGAGTTAATGAGGTTTTTGGGCATGGCTGGGTTTTACAGAAAATTTTGTCCAAATTTTTCCTCAGTTGTTAGTCCACTTACAAATCTTTTACAAAAGAGGGTTAACTTTGAATGGACAAAGGACTGTGAAAAATCATTTCATAAAATCAAATCTGTCCTTATGAGCAACCCAGTTCTGTCAACTCCAGATTTTTCTAAGCAGTTCAAGCTTACTGTTGATGCTAGTGATGTTGGAATCGGGGCAGCTTTGTTTCAAGAACATAGTGATAAGGTAGATAGAGTTGTTTCTTATTTTTCAAAGAAACTTACAAAATGTCAACAAAAGTATTCCACCATTGAAAAGGAATGCCTTGCTTTGTTGTTAGCCTTACAGCATTTTGATGTTTATCTGAATGTTACTTTGCATCCAATTCTTGTATATACGGATCACAACCCCCTGACATTTTTGCATAAATTGTCAAACAAAAATCAAAGACTGACTAGATGGAGTTTGTTGTTACAAGAATACAACATAACAATTAAGCATATCAAAGGCAAAGACAATGTTATTGCAGATGCCTTGTCCAGAGTATCGTGAACATATATGATTTTGTATTAATGTACATATATTTCATTTTAACAATATAAGTTTTCATTGACATTCAAACTTTTTAAGGGGGGAGGTGTTGTGAGGTGTGTTGTATTTGTATTATTTCATCATGTATATTATTAGTAACATTAAGTTTCTTGAACATTCCAGAGTGGTCAACATGTTCGGTCATTTTTCTAGAACATTCTTGAACTTTGTGCATGTCCAGAACTTTCCAGTAATATCATGTATTTACAATTTCTAGAATATTCTAGATTTATATTACTGTATAAATACCCTGTCAATTCGATGCATAGATAATCTTTGTCGTATAAGCATCATTGAGGTATTACTGGGATATAATTTCACTGGGACATTGTGTGCAGCAACGGACACTCTGATGTATGTATTTTTAGATTCTTGCTAAGTTTGTACTTTATGTTTCATATACTTATTATATATTACTGTAAATAAATTATTGTTTAAATTTTGTTATTGATCTTTGCTGGCATTTCGGGTAATTCTGACCCTATATATATATATATATATATATATATATATATATATATATATATATATATATATATATATATATATATATATCATAACAATTTCATTCAAATTCTTCAACGTTTTACCTTGAACATTTGACGTTAAAATGTTATGGTAATGACGTTGTCAACAATACAATGAACAATGTTTCTATGTTTATTAAACATACATGTATTTACAATATATGCTAAACTGTTCAAAGTTGGTTTTAAAGACTTAATAAAATGTTTCTCTTTTATTTTATTTTATAAAATGTTTCTCTTTTATTTTATTTTATTAAGTCTTTAAAACCAACTTTGAACAGTTTAGCATAGTTTATTGTATTTTATATACATGTATGTTTATTTCTCATATGTTCAACATATACGCTTTTCCTTGTTTCCCGAACATTCATTGTGACGTCATTGTATTGTTGACAACGTCATTACCATAACATTTTAACGTCAAATGTTCAAAGTAAAACGTCTGAAGAATTTGAATGAATATATATATATATATATATATATATATATATATATATATATATATATATATATATATATATATAAAATCATTTATTTTTTCCTTTATATGCACTTTGCATAAAGCCCCTATGGTTGGTCAAAATTTGTTAATTGTTTTTTTCTATTTTGATCTAAATTTTTATATATTCCTGCAGGGACCTATATACTTAGTATATAGGTCCCTGATTCCTGTACATGAATATGTATCACTCGTCACGGGTGCTGATCATAGACACTTGTTTCAGTGTTAATTTTTTAAATCCATTAACCCATAGTACACAAGGTATGTAACTCCGAATTACACGGAGTCCCCCCTCCCCCAGAATCGCACTCATTTACACTTTCAGAGGAAATACAATGACAAACTGTTTATACCAAGTATGTTTTCTTCGAGAAAATTTTGATTTACACACACATATATATGGCATACGAGTCTTTATTTTCTATAGTCTCCGTAAACAGCGTCAAAATTAACTCGGCTTAGCGAGTGGAAAAGTTGAATTCAATCATGAAATGGAATGCGGAGAGAGAGAGAGAGAGAGAGAGAGAGAGAGAGAGAGAGAGAGAGAGAGAGAGAGAGAGAGTATAGGTACTAGACTTCTAAATCATCTCCATACCTATTATCAAGCAAACTTATCACAGATCTGCTCTTTACTTTACCGGGGGGGGGGGATCTGAGGTCACTTTTAGTTGTGTTAGTATAAACATTTAATAGCTGTGCAAATTCCTGGGGAGGGGGTTGGGTGCATGGCTCCGGACTCACGCCCCCCTTCTAGATCCGCGCATGAGTCAGATGCTCGATGGACTGAGCTACCCAGGCCGATATCTACATGCTTGACCCAAACCATCATGTCTTTTACACTTGCATTGATGAATTTCTCTTAGTACTTTTGCTTTAAATAATCAGACACATATATGTATTAATTCTCTACTTTGATCAACCTCGTCTGATAAAAGGCTGTGTTTTACGTACAGTTTTTGTCTGTCTGTGCTTGTCACTTTTACTTACAATTTCACTCTGTGTTACTGTAGCAGTTTGCTGTAAAAAATAAGCAAAAATTTTATTTCTCCAGGTAGAGCCTCTCATGCAGAACCTCGAGGTCTTTGAGGAGACTAGCCAGGCTTACCGGTAAGTGGATATCTTCTTCTTCTTCCGGTAGGGAGTTGAACTCTATACAGAGTGTTAATAACTCCAGCTCGGTTAAAAACAGGAGGCTTCCTCTTTAAAAACGGATAAAACTATATACACTGTGGCTGTCTTGTCTACCAGGGTTGCAGCTGGGTCCAGGGGACGCTGTTTATTCCAGTCCTGAACTCCTGAATATTAGGGGCTGCTGTAATTTTCTCTGGTAGGCGGTTCCAGTCTCTCACCGACCGTGGGAAGAATGAATTCTTGTAGACCTCCTTGGTGGCACGAGGCTGTCTGTATCTATGGCTACCTCTAGTTCTTCTGTCCCCGGGTGTATAATACTTGTCTGGATTGATGTCCACCAGGCGGTTTCTTATTTTGTAACATAGGACTAATCGATGTGTTGTTCTCCTATGCTGGAGTGAGTCCCACTCTCGTTGTTCAAGTAAAGATGTTACGCACCCGGGGGAGGTATCCGTGTACTGATTAAAGACGAACCTGGCCGCTCTACGCTGTACCTGTTCTAAATCCTTTGTTAAGTTGGTCTGGTAGGGATCCCACACTAGTGACGCATATTCGATCGATGATCTGATCATGGTACAGTATACGCTGTTGCTTTACTTGTTGGTGTGCACTGGCCAAGGTTTCGTCTCAGGAAGCCCAGGGTTCTTGTAGCTTTCCCTATCTTAGTGTGTATATGATTATTCCACTGTAGGTCTTGGGAGATGGTAACACCAAGATACTTACCACTCTCCACCACTTCCAGCTGATGACCATGCAGGGTGTATGATGTTTGCAGTGGTTGTTTGTTGGAGATCCGAATGACTGTACACTTTTCGGGATGGAAGCACATCTGCCACTTCTTCTCCCATCCTTCTAAGGCAGTGAGATCTTTCTGTAATTTGTCTGCATCTCCCTGGTTTCGGATCTGTCGATAGACGAGACAGTCATCTGCAAACAGTCTGGCGTCTGATTTGGTGCACTCAGGAAGGTCGTTGATATAGGTTAAGAAAAGGAGTGGTCCCAGGACAGTTCCTTGTGACACTCCGGAAAGGACATCCAACGGTGAAGATGTATGCCCATCCAGTACCACTGATTGGGTTCTCCGACTTAGGAAGTCCTTTATCCATCCTAGAGTGGTACCTGACACTCCGTAGCGCTCCAATTTCAGTAGGAGACGTTGGTGGGGGACTTTGTCAAAAGCCTTTGAAAAGTCCAGAAGTATTACGTCTGTCTGGTGTCCCTGGTCCATGTTTCTGGCTAACTGGTCCAGTGATATAACAAGTTGTGTCTCACATGATTGGCGGGCTCGAAAGCCATGTTGCTCATCACAGAGGATGTTGTTCCGATGAAAGTGGTCCATAACTGTGCTGTGTACAACATGTTCCAGGAGTCTGCAGGCTATTGATGTTAGGGAGACAGGCCTGTAGTTTGATGGTTGATGTTTCTCCCCTTTCTTATATATAGGGACGATGTTTGCTCTACGCCATTCATCTGGTATCTGACCATGATCTAAGGAAAGCTGGAACATCCTTGTCAGATATGGGGCTATGGACTCTGCACTTTGCTTCAGGATGAACGCTGGAATCTCATCGGGTCCAGTAGCTTTGAATGGGCGTAGTCCCTGTAATAGTTTCAATATTCCCTTCTCGTTAATGGTTATGCTGTCCATAGTAGGGAAGGGGCTATGTCCTAGATCGGGTAGAGTACTCAAGTCCTCTTGTGTATAGACAGATTGGAACTGCTCATTCAGAATCGAAGCTTTACGGGCAGTATTGCTACGGAGGAAACCGTCTTTGGACTACAGTGTCACGATCTGGGATGAATCCTGCTTCCTGTTTTTAATATAAGTCCAAAACCGTTTAGGATTGGTACGCAGGTCATCGCTGACGACATCCTCCAAGTAAGCTGTGTGTGCCCTCCTAGATTCTCTCTGTAGTTGCCCTTTGAGTGCCTTGTATCGCTTATTCGAGTCCTTACTGCGCTTAGCACGTTTGTAGACTTTCTGCTTCTTGTTGCATAGGCGTCTTAACTCAGAGGTCATCCACGGGTGGGTATGTTTAGCCAGTGTGCGTCGAGATGGTACGTGATGTTTTACAGCTCCTAATATAAGATCCTTAATGTACCCCCACATGCTGTTAACATCTTCAAAGTTGGTATGTGTGAAGGTATCTAATTGACTCTGGAGCTCGTCTCTAATGCCGTTAGTATTGGCTTTCTTCCACAGATAGATGGTTCTCCTCTTTGGCCGTGGTCGAGATATGTGTGTTGTGAAATCTAGGAGTACCACATCGTGATCGCTGTTACCAAGTGGTGGGATGGTCTTACATTAACTAAGTTGCCCGGGATGGGATGTTAAAAGTAGATCCAGGATGTTCTCTCCTCTGGTCGGGATATCTACTACTTGCTGCAGGTTTAGGTCGGCAGCCATCTGCATGAAGGCGTTGTTTATTTCCCTTGATGTTTGGGAACCATTGATTGCATATTTATCCCAGTGCTGGTGACTACAATCCTTGTTCCCACAAATGGGTTAATTGCGCTGAATTATCACCTTGTTGGTATCTTTGGGAGAAGGAAAAGCAAAGGAATAAATCCTACAGAAATCTGGAGTTACATGTAATGCCTAAAGGTTATTGGAGCGACCGCCCTTCTGGCAACTATGTCTGTGCCACGGAGAAATGTGCATCTTGATGGGGGCGGCTTTATCCCGATAAGGCACCTACCCATAGGAGAACATAAACTTTTAACAAAAAATCACGGACGGATCTAGACTTTTGAGCCACATTAAGCCATAGATCCAAGGGAAAGAAACCATATTAAACAATTTACCCTAGTCCACCAGATTGAGGGGCTAACAAACCTGTCCTCCAGGGTTTACCTGAGGGAAGACCTGAGCACTGCTAAAACAAATCAGATGTTGACATTGGAATGTGAGTAAGGCACGAGACAGGCAAGCTGGCAAAGTAACATCTGAAATGAGACGATTTAAAAAAAACATGGGTGGATAAACTGTGCTCTTCTCTGGGAAAGGTAGATCACAACCTACGCCATGAAGGAGTAACCATCAGTCATTTCTTGGGTTCAGTCTTTATTGGTGGTTTTTCTTGCGATGGGTGCTTTTTATTTGTTTCTTTCAATGTACAATATGACAACTTGCATTTGCTTCCACATTTGTTGCCCACATGGTCTCCTCACCTTCACCCGATCTGTCTAGCAAGATTTGGAATTTGCATCTTCTTAAATCGCTGATGAAGGCAGATTTCATGGTGCTGTCCCTCAGTATGTGAGTGTAGAATTGCATTTGAGTGTTAAGCCTTGTCTCAACTTTTATCAGATTGATTTTGATTTTCATGAGTGCTGTCACCAGGCCCGAAGACCATAAACTGAGAATAGACTTAAGTCAAAATTTCAAATCAATGTAACTTTTTAACAAAATTGTCAAGTTATATTTGTATTCAAATATTTAACAAACTTGAAAGTTTTTAGGCGTGTTCATTGAATAATAATTAGAATATCCAACATCTAAATTTTGACTTAAGTATATTCTCAGCGCTTTATGGTCTTGGGGCCAGGTGATGGTAGCTGCCTATATCTGCATTCCTCTTGAACATAACATCTAGTGGAGATACTAGTAGGGCGTCTCCACTTACCAGTAATCATTAAATAATAAATCTGGTTCCTGATCCTTCCCCTTTGCGAGTTCCAGATAAGAAATATCACGATGAGTGAAGATGATTCCTCCTATCAATAGGACTCCATCAGTTTTTCGCCTTGATTGCTCCTGGTCTCAACCCCGTGCTTTTCGATGGCTCTTTCATCGTCGATGTTGTCTTTTACGACCTTGGCATTTAGATCCCCGTTGATGACAAGGAGGTTGTACCTTGGGGTCTTCTCTGACTCTGCCTGTGGCTAGTTGTAGAGGTTGTCTTTGTCTTTATCCATACTGTTATTGGTTGGTGCGTAGCATTGTATTTAAAATGTGGTACGTGTTGATATGCTTGCCCTTCAATCTTGCACTCATCAATCTATCATTATGCCATTTTATGGCCTCCATTCCAGCAGGCATCGTTCTTTACCTTTCTCGAGCAGACTGTGTTTGCTACTGAAGAGGGAAGGGAAATCAAGAAAAAGATCAAGCTCCTACGACTTCGCGAGAGACAAGATGAGATATACATTTATATTGAGGTCCACAAAAAAGTGAAGAAACCTTGCACGCCGTGACAAGTGAGAAGCCATGGACCAACTTGCAGCTCAGGCAGAGGAGATGGCAGTAGGGGGATATCAAGGGAGAATTATAAGATCATTAAACGAGTGCGTCGAAAATTAAGAGGAAACACAAGATGACATACCAAGGACAAACATGGAACACTACTGACAACAGAAAGAAAGAAGAAAATTGGGCAGAACCCCTCCGCTTTTTTGCCCTCTGGAGTACAGTGCAGTAAATTAAATACTTAGGATATTCTGTCCCAAAAAGATTAAAAATGTAGACCTGCTGAGCAGATGCAAATAAGAGGACTTCGTACTATCACCTCCAAACGCTGATGAAGATGGATAGAACATGTTTTTTGAAAAGAACCTTAGTCAACAACATGAGCAGCACTGTACTTGATCCCACATGGCAAAAGAAAGAGAGGGAGTTCAAGAAGATCATGGAGAAGGACGGCGGAAAGAGAGATGAAAGCCATTCACTAGATTGGTGATCATAAAATAGGCTGAACCAGGATTGACAAAAGTGATGGAAGTTTGTTTCTGCCGTACACATCACATGGAGAATTAAGATATTTTAAAAAGTCAACCATAACATTTTGTGAAGAGAAAAATCAATATATACAGCACATTCTTTCTCAGGATTGGTCTGAGATGATTACAGACGAAGACCAGCTGAGTAGATGCAGAGCAGGACATTTAGGTATCAAACTAAACGCAGATGAAGATTGGATAGGATAAATTGTAAGAAACGACAACCAGTCAACAACAAGAACGGTACTGCAGCACTTGACCCTGTAAGTATTAAGAAAGAGATCAAGGCCAAGAGGGTCATGGAGAAGGACGGTGGAAAGAGAGACGATAGTCATGCACCAGACTGATGATCATAAAATAGGCTGGCCAAGGATAGACAGGAGTGGAGGAAGTTAATTGTTGCTGCCCTACACACCACAGGGTGTAAAGGAAAATGGTCATGATGTATTGAAATCAATTAAGATATACCTTGAAGTCCATTATTAGCAGTAAAAAACGATTTAGTATTTATTTTTATATATAAAAACTATTGCAAGGCCTTAAGGTTGATTTTATTTTCTTAATCTTTATTCTATATCTATGCCGTATTGAAACTGCACTGCATTTGACCCGAGAGAGCAAAAAGAGGAAGGCCTAGAACATCAGTGTGATGGACAGTTGAAAGCAAGAGGAAATTCTTGCACCAGACTTGGGGATCACTAACTGGACTGGCCAAGGATTGACAAGAGTGGAGGAAGTTTGTTGTGTAAAAAGGTGTAAAGGACGATGATGATTTGACAAACCTCGAGAAATACATTTACTGAAAACTTGAATTAAAATATTTTTTTTAAAAAATCAAACCAGAACATTTTGTACAGTGCAAGCTATACACCACATTTCTTTTTTCTTTCTGTTGTATCGAAGAAAAATCAGTTCAAAAATTCAAAAATAGATATATTCTTAATCTATATTCTTATTTATGCAGCAATATACCTTCATCACCTGCATACGGAGTTTCAATCTTTCAATTGATTCGATACGCAAGAGCATGCTCTACGTATGTGCAATTTCTAAAACGAGGTAAATTATTGACAAACAAGTTGATGAAACAAGAATATCAACAATTTCGTTTTAAGTCATCATTTTGTAAGTTCTTTGGTCCATACAATGACCTTGTCAGCAAATACAATTTATCTTTGGGTCAAATGCTGACTGACGTTTTTCATATTAATTGTTAGTCGGTTATTTACACATTGAATTGACGTTATTTCCCGATCATGACAAGGAGTGCACGACGGATGTGACCGGTCTACAGGGGATGCTCACTCCTCCATGGTACCTGATCCCATCTATCTATTTCGGAGGTCCGTGTTTGCTTTGCTCCTATTTGGTATTGTTTATTAAACTTTTGAGCTTAAATACTGTTCGCTGTTTCCATATACTGTAGAAGTACTTTTTTCCGCTTGATATTAATTTAAACCATGTACGCGCTCACAATTTTACCGCGGAAGTTTGCCCAAGCGTACTTAATATAAATGTAAGACATATATAGAGACAATCTAGAAAATCCGCGTAATTTTCTACACGCGGTTTAAACAGAAATTGAGATTCCGCGGAATTTTAACCCCGTGGAAAAAAGTACGTCTACAGTATTTCGAATATCATTCCTATATAATTGCATATAAGTGCTTTATGATAAATCAAGGATAATTTTTATTGAGTGTGTTGTTGTAAATCAGTCTTGAACCCACACATAAAGACATCTCACTCTCTTGTTGTATACTTTTTCCTCTTTGACCAATGATGAATGAGTTTCCATAGAAAGTTAATCTAAGTCAATTACGATCAGTACATATTTATTGTGAATCTCATTCTACAGAGTTTGGTAAATCAAGTATTCTATTCAAAGAAATGCTCTTTGGTTGTTTTATATAAACAACATTATTTCCCGATTCAAATTTCCCAGTAAAATATGCTGAATACATCATCAAAGATGACCATGAAGAAAAACTTTGAAATATTTTTTAGTATCTTAAAACACATTGAAAATACATAATGTCGACCTTATTATTTTACAGGATGTGATCATGTACATGAATCGTAAACTAACACTAGTTCCCCAGTGTTCCGACAAAACCTTGAATTTCCAATTGTAGCCTATCAAAACTAGGTGGCCTTGATTTTTGAAATTAAAATCGACATCGAAAAAGCAAATTTACAAGAGTTCTATCCTTCCTAATTCATTGGTTCTTGGAAAACGATTTCTTAAAGAATCCAACCTGTGTCCATTATGTAATATTTACCCCCTTCTCTTTCGGAAGGAGGCTTAAAGCTCTTTTGGGTTAAAGAATGCCCTTTATAAACGGTTGCTTCGTGTTATTTGCTAAATTGGTTCAGTGGTTCTGGTGGAAAAGCTTAAAAATGTAAAAGATAAAAGAACCGAAAGACAGATAGTCAATTACATAGAATAACATTTTGATTAAAAAAATCGTTGATTCTCGAATTCAAATGAGCTAAAAATCTTTTTAAACCGATGGATTTTATCCCATATTGTAAACAATATTAATGACAGTATTTTTGACAAAATCATAAATTGTTCAGACAACTTCTATATGTATAGCAGTCCCGTTTCATTTCTCGTTCTTGTCTTTACAGTAGTTCCAGATTCCTGATGGGGAGCGGATCCAGACGAGGCGGGAGTTCAGTGGGGGACACTATGTCAAGGTTGATTTCGCGAGGTCCCAGGTCCGGTGTGCTGGAAAGCTGTGTGGAGTCGAAGTTAGCTGGGGATTCCCCTAGAGGGGCGTTTCCGTACTGGTTTACAATGGTGGAGATCTGGTTCTCAAGAGACAAATAGGGTGCAGCTCGCCTGTCCATCAAAGTAAAAAAAAAACCTCATTTTCCTCAAATTTGATTCAAACACATTGTAAATATTTTATTTTAAAAAATATCTTAACTTAATTAAATATGTAAATAAAACAAATGAAAGGCAAATTAATTTTATTTATCCTATCTTGCTAGAGTCACAAGAGGCAGGGAATACTTACGTGGATCTCTCAATGATAACAGCGGATGTGATAGTGGCAGTAAGGAGTGCAGCCGCAACCAATACAACAGTGGCAATGATGACGTCAGAATTCGAAGAAGCCTTAGCTGAAGGTAAAATGAAGAACATGAGCAAATAAGAGAATTATTAATTATATTAAGAAAGCTTAAATGAATCAACTTACCCATTTGTGGGGTCGTCACCTCTTGTTCCGTCGGGCAAGTGGAGATTCCCTGACCAGCATCGGGATCTAAACATTTCAATGTGAAGCTTGCATTAAATATTGTGCCTAAACTCTCTGAAATCTATACAGTCTACAATTCTACCTTTATTCAGTTTTTGTCTTACCTAGTTTTGGTACGAGGGTCGGTACAACACTACATAGATAATCAAAGGAGTCTACATAATACACGTAATAGGAGTCGGGATCGCTCGCTATTCCCTGAATCTCAGGATTTCTTTTCGAATCCTCCCCGATCCCGATTGCAAACACTTCTGCATTTAAATCTGACCTCAGCTCGTTGGCTGTTCTTACAGTCAGAGGATAATTTGTTGATTGTCCATCAGTCATTACTAGAACGGCTTTCATGGAGTTATTTCTGGCTCCACGCATGGACAGGAATGACGTAGTTTTGACGTATGTCAGGGCGTCAAACGTGTATGTTCCTCCCCCAGTCCTGAGAGTCGTTTTTAGCCGTTCAATGGCACTAAGTAACGTAGAATTAACGACATAGTCATCCAAGTCAAACTGCTCTTTGACGTCACTAGCGTAAGTTACCACGGCCACCTGAATGTCTTGGGGACCTATTTTTATCCATTTTGTGACGTTATAAATGAAATCAATGGCATCTCCTAGATCTGTTGCGTCCACACTGTCAGATGTATCGATCACTAACACGATATCTAATTTAAAAAAAAAAATAACTCAAGATAATACACGGAGGTATCAAACAGTTAACAAGCTCACAACTCCATTATGAATACAGATTGGGTACAGAGAAAACAACCTCTTAAACATAAGAGGTAGAATCAGGAGTCATGAAGGGTCAGCACTTCCTTGTTAATCAGTCATATCTGTTGTGTACTCTTTGACATAATCGGATGAACGGAAACAACGTGGAAGCAAGAGCATAACCATTTGTATGAAAAAGTCACTCAACATTCGATAGAATATACATGTATTTGCTAACACATTCATTGTATCGACTTGAGAATGTCGGCTTGCCTGATGAAGAAATGTTTCTAACAGTGCACTTGCTCTTGCGTAATGAATCAACTTGGAGGCATGGACTCCACATGCAGCTGATGGTATAATGCTACATAAAATAAAAAAAATGCTTAATCACCTGCATACGGGTTTATATATCTCAGTTGATTCGATACGAAAGAGCATGCCTTACGTATGTACCATTTCAAAATCGGTAAATTATTTTCAAACATGTTGATGAAACAAGAATATCAGCAATTTCGTTTTTAAGTCATCATTTTGTAAGGTCTATGGTCGATGCAATGACCTTGTCAACAAATATAATTTATAATTGAGTCAAATGCTGACTGAAGTTTTTCATACTAATTGTTTGGCCATTATTTACACACTGAATTGACCACAGATTTCCCCTTTATTTCCCGATCATGACAAGGAGCACACGACGGATGTGACCGGTCGACAGGGGATGCTCACCCCTCCCTGGCACCTTATCCCATCTCTGATGTTTTGGTCATGTGTTTGTTCTGCTCAAACTTTGTAATGTGTTAAAATGAACGTTTGGGTATGACTGCTATTCGTATTATTCATATTTCATTCTGATTCTTATACAATAGGCTTTCAAGTGCACTCAGGTCAGTTATGAACTCCTACACGCCTGAGATAAGACACAAATGGTGACTTGTAATGGTTAGATAATAGGAAAGGATGTTTATCAACATCATATGGCAGTAAAAAAGAATTACAACTAAGGAGATTAACTTTATAGGTACTAATATAGTCGGTAAACATCTAAGTTGTTCAGAAATGTAGATCAAATAGCATTTTTTGAAACTGATTAAAGATTTTCTAGTGTGTAATGGTCCTTAGATGTTATAAAAGCATATTATACTTTGTAAGAAATCATTCAGATGGATGGAAGTATTTTAGTCATTGTAGTAATGTATAAAAAGATGAAAGGGAACAAATGTGTTTCTTATAAGAGTAGCGGTAGGACTAACCAAGAGCATTTTTGATTAGAGTTGTTTCAGACCTACCTTTATATATGGCACATACTCCAACAAGGTAAAATATGACAAAAAGGAAACCGATTTTCATTGTTTTAACGGACAATTACACTTTTCTTAGGCAATCAAAAAAGAAAACAAACTATATCATCGTTGCTAACTAAGAAGACTTTTGGCACTGAAGTGCAGTTCATGTACAATCTGTATTTTCAGTGAACAATAATGGATTAAAAATTAACAGGTTTAACGCGAAACAATGACCCACTTGTCATTTCATTGCGAGGATTACTGTAAATTAAAGTTCCAATAGTAATAACACGGTGTGGATTAGCAATGCATGGGGCTAAGCCTGGGATATGCAAATTCATTTATATTATCTCCCCTTCATGTTGAAACAATATCAAAATCGAATATTTTGTAACAGGTTGATTTTTTCTGCTTATTTTGTTTTGATCAACGAGTAGAATGCTTGAAAACGATTTTGACCTTGTTTTCAATCTGTAAGCTTTTTTTAAAGAGGAACAAATATGCATTTTATATATACTAGTCTGATCCAAACTTAACCATAGTAAACAAACCTTTCAGTGCATAGAACATTTAAAACAAAATTTTCTTAAGTATCATTACACTTCCTCTTCTGTCTTTTAAATCTTTTACATATTGCTAAGTTCTTTTGAGTCTTAAGAGAATCGTGTAAAACAAGTGAAAGGTAATATACATTTGCAAACAATAAAATCCTTCATTAAGTTATGAGATGATTATATGTATATTAAAATATTGCCATGTTTGTCTGTTTCATATTTAGATATTTTCCTGGATAAGACGCCAGTGGAAACATCACGATAAAACCTTACGATAAACGTGACGATTTCAACTTTTCTATTAATAGTTTACTTGTCGTTTTTATATACCCGGTATGTAACATGTGCAAAAGTGGTTATTTCTCACAGTTCTTTCGATATGCAAGAGCATGTTATACCCATAGGTACAAAAATTTCTGAAACGAGACAAGCTATTGAAAAACAAATCAATTAATCAAAGACATCACCAGTCATGTCTATAGTCAATATTTCGTAAAGGATTGGGTCGATATTACAATCTAGTCAGCAAAACCAATCTATCATTAAGTCGAAGATTGAATGACATTTTTAATTCTAAAAGTCCCTCCATTATTTATACACTGAATTGTCAAAGGATTTTCTCATAAATTACTTGATCATGCCAAGGAACACACGTCGGGTGTGACCGATGGGCAGGGAATGTTTACTCCTTCTTGGCACCTGAACCAACCTCTGATGTTTTAAGGTCTGTGTTTGCTGTGTTCCTATTTGTATTGTTCAGTGAACTTTTGAGCTTGAATACTGTTCGCTATCGACATATATACACATCAAGAACATTGATCAATGTTCTTTATCTTCATATCTTTTGTATTTAAGATCATATAGGGAATAGGGAATAGGAAATTTAAGGTTGGTGTCTTAGAGAGCTCTAGTCATGTTCAGATGTATGTGTTTGCTCTGGTTTATATTGTTTGAACGGACCTTTGATCTTGAAAAGTGTACGTTAAAGTGTTCTCCATGTATTTTATTTTCGAAATAGGGAGCCAGAGAATTAGTCTATAAAACGGCTGCTTCACAAAAGCCAAGTTCTTAAATCATCTCGAAGTTTAATATCCCCGCATTCTGGAGGAAAAAATCCCATCAAAATTAATGACAAATTCTTTTCAGAAAAAAAAGCAGACAGGGCCTAACAACTAAGCGTGGCGGCATGTAGTCTATGTGAAATATATGGAGATAACAAACAGTATTGAGCTTGAAGGACCATCAAACAATACAAATATAGAGCAAAGCTAACATACACCTATAAAACATCAGAGGTGGGATCAAGTGCCATGGAGGAGCACACCCGCCGTGTTCTCCTTGTCATGATAGAGAAATAACGAAGAATTCCTTCTACAATTCCGTATGTAAATATTTGTCTTACTTTTAGTATGAAAAACGTCAGTCAGCATTTGACTTCATAAACTGTCGTTGCTGACTAGGCAAAACAACCAAAGAACTTATGATGACTTTAAGGAGAAGTGATTCGAAAAAAAAATGGATGCTTGGATTGATAGATACTTTTTGACATTTTTTTTGGTTGTAAATGATCAGAATAATAAATTCTAAAATATTAGATAGATAGATAGATATTTATTTGGTATACTACATATGCGTAATTACAATGCATTTTTGACAATATAAAATATAAAGGTTTGGCACTAAACAAAAGAATTAAAATAAAATATCGGAAATCGATGGACATGAATATGATTCACATTCACGTTTGTATACCAAGGATAACCCATGAAAGCCAAAGGCTTATTTCCAATGGGGTCCTTATACTCATACATTTAAATTTAAATTGATGTTAACTAAAATGAACAGAAAAATATAAATACTAATGCTAAGATGTGGGATCAAGTTGACAACACACAGATCCTTAAAAATGAATTGTAGTGTTTATATACCAAATCTTCACATGGTTGTAATCTAGACAACTAATGATAAGAAAGAACAAAACTAATAAAAACACGACTCGGCTTTTACACTGGGTTATTCCCCTTCCTGATAAAAATTTCTTGACATTCCTTTTAACAGCAAACTTTTTTCCAGTATTCAAAACGGGTTTAATTTCTGCAGGTAACATGTTCCAATCTCTGATTCCATTAAAACAAAAAGAATCAGATTGTTTATGCTTAATTGATGGTACAACAAAATCTGCATTTGAGGCTGATCTAGTATGATAACTACTAAAATTTGACCAAAGTAAACTAGAGGTACTGTGAGCGATGAGCTCACTAAATGATACCCCCGCCTCCATATAGTTGTAATGGCAAAGTCCATGTTTGCTGTGGCCGGGAAACCCAAAATATGTGTCAGATCAAAAAGTAAAATAGGAGGTGCACAATGGAAATGTGTAATAAACATTCTATGAAAGTTTCATCAAATTTCATTCAGTGGTATGAGAGGAGTTGCGGATAAGAGATGGGTACCCCAAAGCGTAACAGACGGACGGACGGACAGACAGACGGACGGACGGACGGACAGACGTACAGACGGACGGAATTAACGATTACTATATACCCTCTCGCTTTTCAAGCGGGGGGTATAATAATAAAAAAAGATGTTCGTTAAGATAAGAAGGGGCTTTTCCTTGAAAAACATTAAAAACATTAAGAAATTGTACACTGATGGCCGCAGCAATTCACGAGTTTCTTTTTCACTGAAGCAGCAGTCGTCATTTGTGATGCCAGAGAAAACGTTCTTTAATTTCGGAAATTGAGGGGGAAAAGTTTTGATGTTATCATTAAGTAAAATTCAAGTATTTCTTTTTTTGAAAAAAAATTTCCTTTGAGGTATCCACATTTGGTAAACCCGTTAAGGAACTTTTAAAAATTACTTTTTTGAAAGCAATGGAGTGCTACTTGTACATTAACCTGCGTGTAAAATCCCCATGTTTCGTCATTCTTGTTTGAACGCTCAGGAATAGAAAGTTGAAAAATACAGTGATAACAGAATTTGTTAAGTTTCTTATTCTCCTTCCCGTGCCTCATCCTCCGTTCACATGTAGACGCCGCTTCTACTGTGATCAAATTGTGGCCAAAAAAGAAGAAGGTACAGTTTCAATACAATTTAAGCCCTATATTTTTCTAAAATATGAAAGTGATATAAAAAATAAAAATTCATTCTTTCTGAATCATAGAAATTCCGTGCAGTAAGGAGACACAAACCGTTTTTCTCATATGACCTCCCAAATGCTAATTGTGACGTCATTAACTTGTGCATTTTCCCGTATTTTCTTTGAAAGTTGCAGAAGACATTTAATTTTCGGTGGAATTTTCTTTCAGCAAACATACTCTGCCACCGTCGCCCAGAAAATTTTTGAGATATGTGATTTTTCATAGCATTTTACATAATATATGAAAAAATTAAAGCGGGCGACAGTGGCAGACACTGTTTTCGAAAGGAAAATTAGCACAGAAATGAGTCATTTTGGGGCTTTTCTGCATTTAACATAGAAATGTACCAAATTAATGACGTCATATTTCCAGAAAGGCCCTCCTTTATGCCATATTCTTTTATGATTTATCATATTCATCTTCTCAACTATTGTTAAAGCTAATTTCATAACTTTTTAAGAACATTAATATTTTAGGGCACAATAAAGCTCAAACTGTACCCTCTTCTTTGCCGATCGTGACAAATTGCAGGAGAAACGTTGTCTTCCTGAGTGCAGTATAATCGCGGTAGGGTCTTCAAGATCGAAGAGCTCTACGCTCTCGCCATGCTCAAAGGCGTAAAGAGAGCGTAGTAGAAGCGCCGTAATCGCACAAGCAGCTCAGAAGCATCATGGAGAGATCTTCGTGATCGTATAAAAAGCGCAGTAAAGTGTAGGAACTATCAAGTACGCTCGTACAACGCTCCCACTACGTTCCTGGCGATCCTACAGTGACCTTACGACGATTATACCACGAACTATCCGGCAGCTGTTTGTTGTTATATAGCGCAGATATTTGACCAATCATCATTTGTCAACTAAGGATGTCACTATATTGACACTGACGATCATTTGCAGTTGAGACTTCGAACTTTTCACATCTTGTTACAGTTACAATTGAAAATATCCCGTAAATCACGTGGTCAAGACCGTGAAAAATCTGCGGTTGGAAGATATATATAAATAATTTAATTTTAGTTGTAACACGTCATTTGATTGGATAAACAATTTTATCCATATTGTATAATATAACTTGCCTACGTCACAATGCGTCACGTCAAAAACTTATTACTCCGCTTGAAGTTACTTTTAAATTATGCTTAAATTTGAAGCTCTTTTTCGGAGGAAAAATTGTCTCAATGTCTACACTGAAATTAAATTATAAGGAATAAAGCTTACTTCAACTTATGTTATACGATATAACATAACTTGGGACAGTTTACGCTTTATATAAACCGCTTTGCGGTTTATAAAAAGCGTAAACTGTCCCAGGTTATCTTATATCGTATAACATAAGTTGAAATAAGCTTCATTCCTTAAATCATCGCCAAAATCGTACAAGAAGCGTAATATGATTGGCACCACGGTACCGATATCGTCATACAGTCACCTAGGTCTGCGTAGCGTCGTGGTATAGTCTTGTATGTCGTAGCGGCAGTGAAGTGTAAACGCAGTAAACGCGGCCGCTTTTCGGCAACAGCCTGCGTATCATCGTAGTAGAAGCGTGTTAGCAGCGCGTTTGACGTAGGGGTACCGTTGTACGGTAGTAATAAAGACGATAATTTGGCAAATTGCTCGATTTATACGCCGATCGGCTACGATCCGCTGCGGTCCAAAACTTTTTCAGATCGTGGCTTAATCCCGGATGATCGTCGATAAGTCGCAGTTCTTTGTGAACGGGGGGGGGGGGGGGGGGGGGTTACGAGTAAAGAACTAAATGTGCCAGTGTTGAGAATCCTACCTGGTACCTTCACCATAGGAATCGAGTACTAATCTCGCTGTGCTATCGAAGCTGTTGAATGAGAATGGATTTAAATTACTTCAGTACATGTACACTCTTTTTGCCTCACTTCACTCTATCTATTTATATATATAAAATGAAATACTAGTAATAAGTATTAATATGTTATGTATATTTTAGTGTATTTTGTACCTAATCTGTATTATATATTCACAAACAATAAATAAAATCAATTTAAAAGAAGATGAATTTTTCCAGGATACTGTGTTACCACAAAAATCCTCGAAAATTGAACCCCACGAAATGTAATGGTTCCGCATGATTTATTGAAATTTTAGATATATAAAAATAATAATTATAATATAAATATGTAAATCCAATTACTGACCAAGTTTACAGGCCACATCACAGATTATTTAATACTGAAGAATATGTGACATAGGACAGCTAACACATTGCTGTCAAAGTGACTACCAAGCCAGAGTAATTGTTTGAAAACAATTTGCAAAATGCCTTCTTCCCAATGTGGAGGCTTTCGAAATCGTCGCCGACCTAGGGACCTCTTAAATTAAAAGAAAAGGTTCATAGTTGCAAATTATTCTCCGCAAGTGAAGTGAATGTTATCAGCGTTTAAAGGTCGGCATTATGTTTTTATATAAATCTAC